>NC_137230.1:6152445-6192445 GCF_949987685.1 Ammodytes marinus | reverse complement strand
CATTTTTGAATATTCAGTCATTTTTAAAAGAAACGTGTGAATTAAAGCCTCAATATTTCATGAATTGACTCCCGAAACATATTCTCCAGAGGCTAAACAGTCCTGACACTAATTCAGTGTACAGCTTCAACGGTTCACATTGCACATTACAACAGGCCTCGGCCCCGCTTTGCATCAAGATGTTTGGGGGCCCCCGCGCGATGAAGACTTTTGCTGTCACTCAAGCAACACGTCACTTAAGAAAGATTTTGTTTGATTTCATGCAAATAATGGACGGGGACGGAGGGGCTGGTGGGATGAAAAATTAATGGGGGGGGGGTGGTTGGGAATGCACCATGAATTATTGAGCACCAGGCCTGATTAATTCTTAATAGCCATTGTCAAAAAATCACAGTTTTCTAGTGGCATTAATTCTCATCAAACCTACTTTAGCGGCGCGGCGTTTTTCTGCCTCCGCTCCTACTTTAGAGTAAAGCAGCACTTCCCCCCCTGCCTCTATGCTGCTGCATGCACAGGGCAGATGCAACTTGTTTCTTCACGGCTACTGTGGCCCACTGCAGTTAGATATGTGTGAGACACTGATGGTGTTAAGAAATACAAAAATATGTGTAATTCATTTTTTTGTACACCAATAGTAACATAATTTTACCTCTAAACAGTCTGGAACTTTGTGTTGTATTGAAAAGATATGCAGGCTTTTTCTTAGCCTTTTCTACACAGACACTTTGCTTTTTCTTATTTCCCCTTGACTTAAATGTGATTTTAGGTTTTATTTATTTTTTGCCACGGACAACTTCAAAGAGATAGTTCATTAGAAGCACATAGCAAGGACACACACTTGCAGCCCCCTCTCAAGCTGCTTTCAGACGGACTCATTCTAAAAGCACAGGGACAGACACACAGTGATGCAGTGCATGGCACAAAGGTGTTGTGCTGTAAAGTGTATTTTCTTTGGGGAGTATTTCTATTTCTATTTTAATTTTAATATTGTTTCTTGTTTACAATTGTCATACATCTCTGTAAAGGTAATGTTTTTTGTCCTCCTATCCTGCACTAATTAAAAAAAATAAAAGTATGGCGGAAAAAAAGGCTCCCAGAATGTCGTTTATCCATTCTGTGTGAATGTTGGTTCAAAATACAAAACCAGACAACGGCACGAAACCCAAGTGTAGAAAGTGAACAGGCAATCTCACACACAAGCATTAACAAAAAGTACCATTGCTCTTACTATACATGTAGATGGGGACTCAAAGTACAGCATATTATTTTGAATATCAATTTCAAAAAACTTGTTCACCATGAATTATAGATAACAGATATCAATATGTTAATGAATACACAACGTATATGGTTGACTCCCAATGACTATGGATTTACACCAGCAGGGGGAAGAGTGTGCAAGGAAACTGAGCTGGCTGGTTATGAAAGCAACAATGGAGAGCTTCAGCCTCTCTGCTCGTGTTGTACAAGGAAAAGTTACATGTTCCCCCGCTCACATATACTGACATTTACCACTAAAGGCTACATTAAGACTGCACTGCTCGAAAGAAGAGGACGCCCCAAAGAACACACTATCAAACTTCTGTGCTGAAGCCATCTCTTTCTCTTCAATTAAGAAGACAGTCTTTTTTTTTGCCAACAATAGTAGATATTGATCTGACATAAAATGGGCAAAAATACAGAACAAATAATGGGTGAAAAATTGAGGAAAAATTGATAAAACAGGGAGTTGGGAGTTAGCTCGAAGGAACAAGCTTACAGATACATCAAAACATGTCATATTCCGCAGATGGGCCTTTGGGATCATTATGCAATCTCTCTTTTACATGTAAATAGGCGGATTCATTTAAAAAAAAAACCTTTTCCAACCCTGATTGTTATCAGGAATTTAGTTAGACTGAGGTCTTAAGTCGCCCACTGCACCATTCTCAATACCCTTTTTTACTCTGAGCCGAAACTAACATCTTATTAGAAAGGGCTGTACATGTGGTAAAAAGCTAAGCCATTTATATCTTACTATGTTGGTTGGAAAGTAGTCCCATGTATTACTTTTATCTATACTTTAAAATTGGAAATCCCCTGCTTATACTGTAGTTAGAACAGTCCTTAATGACAATACATTAATCAAATCAAATAAATCACATAATGGCAGTGTCATGTGTTGACATTTACTCAATAATTTTATTCAATCTTCATTTACTCTACAGACAATAGAGTACAGTAATGTTGATGACTTACTTTCTATATGAACAAGTGTAACTGGTCAGTGTCCCTGCAAGCTTTCTTGACATTAGCAGTGCCTCACTATGTTGGGTGTATCAATCGTACTTAGTGCCATCATAACTTCAAATTTGAAATGTACCTTCTATTAGCCCACACATATAAATCAGTTTTCCTATTATTATATATCTCAGCAAAATTTTTGAATTTAGCTCAACTTCAAATATGTGGTTTTAGATAGGGCATTTTGTCAAATTGTCACCAAAACAGCTGGATAATCATTTCTGGCCAGCTGTTAGAGAGCAAGCATCCACAATTCTATTATCCTCTTGCCTTTAGCTCTGCTGCACCGATATGCAGTGTGTGTGTGTGTGGGCCTGTCTATGACTGTTGACTGGCACGGCACATCTTCTCGGGTCTGCATATTCAACGGCTCTTATGAATATCAGAGCTAGTTGATTGCATTGTGATTATTCACAAACCCTCTCTCCCTCTCTCTCTGGCTGGGTTTTTTTTTGCCCTCTGTACTCCATTGCTAGTCAGAACACACAGCCTTGGCGTGTGTAGCATCGCCGGGCCGATCTGACACTATTCCCTTTTTACGGGTTCAACAGCTTGCTTGTCGTACAGCAAAGTAATTAGCGCTGCACGCTCATATTAATTAACAAAGAGCGTTATCACTTTATTAATCCATATTAGAGAGGTGGAGGAGGAGAGGGGAGGGGAGGGCTCAGTCAGTGTTAGTGTAAGGATCTCTCTCTCTCTCAGTGGGAGTCTTCTCCACGCAGCATTGGCTTTGTAGTCCCATTGTCCGTGACCCTTGGTGCATTCAGAACATCCCCTACACTGGGTGGCGTATGGCTCTTACTGTTCACTTAACCTTATAATGCAAATAATATCTGCGGGATAAACAAACAGGGGGTGGCAGGATTGGGGGAAAAACAGGTGCCATGTTGTGAAAGCGCGCTAAACGATGTGATAGTGGGGGAATTAATTACTACCACAGCGCTAATTAGAAGCAATAATTTGTGTGATTAGCAGGCCGCTTAAGTAGTGAGACACATCCAACCGCCTGTGCACACGAGCAGGGAGGCGCGGGCCTGTTCAGTGTCTCTCGGTGAGCAAGCACACACACGCAAACACACACATATACGTACATACACACACACACACACACACACACACACACACACACCCGCACGCATACATTCCTATACTGCCAAAAGTGGACTATAGGTATATATTGACCAAGTGTGGACATCTTTTTCTGGTCAGTAAAAAATACATACAATAAGTAAATACAATATTACATTTACTGTTAGGGTTTTTTTTTGTCATATTATTACTTTAAATGAGTCTGAACCGACATGGGACCTAAAAAAAGTCCCCTGCTTGTGAATATGTGACGATTCTGGAGTCCACTGTTAGATAGGTTTGCAAGTGGATGCACACACATGTATCCATCAAAAAAGATGACAGTCACAGAATACTCAGTAAACCCCTGAACTCTCATGTAGAAAGGCACACACACACAAACAAATATCCCGAGTCAATAGTTCTAGATGCACACACCAACTATCAGAACCTTATTCAAGCAAGCACACAACTTTCAGTGCTACATTTTTTTTTCATAAACAGACACAATCTCCCTGTGATGAGGCATATCCAAAAGATTTCATTTAAAATCGCTGATGTTGCACGAGCTAATTAACAAAGCGGGGCCTTGTAGGTGGTGGTGGGGGAGGAGGTGCCCCCCTTCTATGTTACCTCTACCCCCCCACCCTCTCTTTATTTCCTCTCTCTCTTAATATTAGAGGCTATACAAACCTCAAAGCTTGGAGCATATCTTTACACACACGCAGCACTTCTAAATGTAGACTACAATCAAAACAAAGTCCCCGTATTAAATTCCACTCCTCATTATTTTCCTTTAATTCCTATTGGCCATAATGATCAAAGGGCATAATTAATTTACCGCCAATTCAGGGATATAATATGGTTCTATCGTTTCTTTTGGTAGAATATAGTGCTATGAATGTTTTTCTTCATAATTTTTTTTTCACACAAACTGGAACCCGGTTACCCCTTGTCAGCCAGAGGTTAGCATTAGTGCTCCAGCCATAGTGTTAAAACAGCGTTATCTAGCTGCACCCACACATTTTTCTTGAATTTCCTATTATTTAAATGTTCTTCTCTGTGATGACAGAGCCATTAATATTATGTTCCCATAAATCACCTGAACTGCAGATGCAACATGAAATTGTGTTGCATTTCCCCCTGTAGCTACAGCATATAATTGTCCTGACTTTATTACTGCCCCGACAGTCTTAGCTGTAACAATAACAATACATATTGTCGTGTTTTTTTTCAGTCACACACAGTGGCTTACTCTCAAACACTTTACCTGACTTTCAGCGGTACTATCCAGGTTCACCATACCCATTCCATTAGGCTGTAATGCTGCTATATGAAATGCAATGTTTGCCATTAGTATTGTACAGTCTCAGAGTGCAGTGGGGTTTCAGTCGGCAAGATGCATGAGAGGGTAGAAAAAAAAAACCTAGGAGGGTTCTTTTTTCATAAACTTTGCAAATCACAAAAGTAAACGGTTGAAAATGTTCAACACCCCATCCAGTTTATTTTTGTTATATTTGTATCTGAGTGCAAAGATGGCTATAAGAAGATGTTGGATTTATCATGAACAAACCGTCAACATGATTGACAGGCAAACTGCAACCAAATTTTAAATATTTAAAAGTTTTCCTTTAATCTTAAAGTGACTCGGAGGCATCTGTAACTTTAACCCATTTTGCCTAGTTATTGTTTACCAGATAGTTGGATATATTGTTGTGATATTGTCACTGCTACTACACTAGCTGCCAATTGTCAGCGGGGTTTCATGCATGTGTCATGCTAACTACTGTAGCAAGAGCCAACAGATGACTGTCAAAGTGAGGCCACAAATTACCTCTTAACCCTTGAAAAAGAGATTTTTAATCTCAATAGGTTTCTCCTGATTAAATAAAGGTTAAATAAAAAAACAAAACAGGAATTGCACTGGTTATTTATTTTGACATCTGAAAATGTCCAGATTGAGAGATATATCCAGCATGTATTATCTAGCCCCTTGCAGCATGTACACATTGATTGTTTGCAAACCGGGCCCCAGCCCATTTGTCTTTGGTAAAATGTGATACATGTGAACAAAATTGATATATTACATGATCTACAAACAACTATCTGCAGAGACGTATGAGAAATAGACCCCATTGCATCATGAGCACTGTGGCACATGTTGACACCCAGTCGTTTTGCAGTGGTTTGATTCATTTCCTAATCATATATTTCTTTAACATGTTCCCTGATGGAACGCTGAGCGAGCGGCGGATCTTTTAAAATCGCGGATATCACAGCTGTTATCTGATTCCTTCTGATGAATTAGAGCCACGTCCCCCCCAGCGCTCAAAGGGAGTCCACTGCGCATGAATTATTACCAAATATAATTCCATCTATTAGTCCTCTTTTCCTGAACATCTGAACATGGAAAAATGTGGAATTAGAAATTAATACCTCCGAATATCATGGCAGGGTTTTTTTTTTTAGACTGGAGGATTCGTTTTTTTTTTCACTCTCTCCCTCCCTCTCTTTTTTTTGTATTCCGTCTGAGTTTCTGACACATTTACGTGTTAAGTTGGGGCTCAAGCAGTTCTATTACCATACAGATTATCCATTGTGAGCTTTGGCGTGCCGTAGAATAGAATTAGCATTCAGCAGAGAGAAAGAAAAAATACAGAGGCAAAGAAAAAATGGATTGTTAAAAAGGGATTATGTGTATCTTGCTTCCCCTCCTGTTTATTCCTCTAATCTTTACTAGGGGTCAATGTTTTATCCAAATTGATTTCTTCAAGCTAAATGTGCGAGTTCTTGCTATATGCTAAATCGTTTTGTCCGCCTATCTGTGTACTATTAAACAGTTTCCTCCTTATCTGCATACTGCTATACAGTACAAGCGGATGACTTCATATGCTTTAACAACTGCTAAGGAGCAACACATACTTCCCTTACTGTTCTCCTTTGGTATATAATACACAATAAAAACTCACTCATAACCATCAAGGTCTTTTTGGCAAGTGGCTGTAGTCCAATTAAATGTAGATAAATGTGTCTAAAGTCAGAACTTGGTTGTACGGCCATACCTAAACACAAAGGTGTTTCCAAATGGCCATACTAACAGGTGGGAGGAAGGCATGCTACCATAACCTCTTCCTGACAGCATCATGCATGATGTAATGGTAACTTTGTATTGGCCTAACAAAATGAATTGTAGAAATGGTGATTAGACAATATATTTTCATTCATTGTGTCACATGCATAAGTCTAGCGTGCAGTCTTGAGAGCTACGATATCCAACAGCAAAGTAACATATTCCTAGCCTGGTCCTACCTGACCATTGTACTTAATTAAATGTATACAAAAGGTCTGGAATCGGTCTTGCTCTTGTTGTCAGATATTTAAGTCAACACACATTCCTAAGACATTTGCAATGTTGTCTTTATATTCCAACTCTACGTTTTCTTTTTGGCATAAACACACCCACTCCTCTACTCTTCAGTTTTCACTCGTACCTTTGGCCAACTTTGACAGCAATACCTACCAATTCCTTTCCCTGAATTCCTCCCACCAAACATCACTTTCGGTACATGTCAACACACTGTGCTCATGCCTATCCCTATCCCCCATCCTCCATTCTTTGATTGTTAAGCTACCTCTCTTGGCTACCTCCTTTACTGTACTTAAGCTTGTACCAGTTCTCTCACTCTCTCTCACTCACTCTCTCTGTCTGTCTGACCTCACGGAGTACAAGTCATGAGGGAGGATCCCATCGGAAAGTTCAGCCAAATGTTAGCAACAGAGGGAGGGGAGGGATGTTCTCCAAGAGAGGATCACTCGCTCTCTCACTCTTTGTCAAACACCTCTTTCTCTCCCCCATGGCCTCCTACTATTCCTCCCCCTCCTCTTTCTCTCTTCAGTTTATCATGTCTCCACTCCTCCAGCCTTAAGCCTGCTTGTCTGTCTTTCTGGAGACATGGCGGCCCAATAGCGGTGTAGTAGCTATGATACCATCGCAGGATGCCTGGCGGGGGAGTGGGAGGCAGACGAGAGCTTGTCTAGCAAAAGCCAAACACCTGTATTCTGTCATTCAGGTGATTGTTATCCCTCAGCCCCTCCATCCCTCTTCCCCCTTATGTCTGCCTTTCCATCACTCACACACCGCTCTGATCTCCCTGCCTGTCTGTCTGTCAACAAGGGGATCTGCCAAAAAATGTCGACAGCCCTGGAGAGGTGTGTGCACACTGTGTGTATGTCAAGTCGGAGTATGTTTGAGTGTGTGTGTGTGTGCGCGTGAGAGAGAGAGTGTGTATACTCTTTCTGATGGAGTGAAAAGGAAGGGGATTTATAAGCTGAGAAGAAAGGGGTGCCTCTACAAAAGTTTGGCGAGGTTTGAAAGAAGGCGAGCCTTTGGGTCTGGAGAGAGGCCTCTGTCACGTCTTCCCCTCTTCTCTACCTCCATTTGTTTCTCTCCATGTTGTTTTCTCCAATAAGGTAATGAGGAGGGGAAAAAGAGGGAAGGGAGGGGGTGGGGGTGAGAGGAGGAAAGTTTATTCGATTGAGAATGAGTAAGTGATGAATATGTATCATTGCTGTTGTAATGTGGTCAAAACAGTCTGTCTTACCTGTTTACCTACACCTCCATGGTTCCCATTTAGATGTTAGATGAACCACTTGTATCTTCAGTCAACTTCAATGCAAACTTGTCCACAAACATCAGGCCGATAGAGAGCCAAGGCCCTGACAACACTCCTGTTCCACTGTCTTCTCTAACTCAAAGCCATCTCTCATTCGACGAAAAATTCTGATCATGTGAAATGTGTTTCTGGGACCATTCATATTCCAAAACTGAAACTTGCTATTGTAATGTTGACTCTTGCCAATGAACACAATCAGCCAGCAATTACCTTAGGATTGCCAGATACACTTTATATATCCAGAGCTATAACAACACAGCTCTCACAGCCATAATATCCTCACTTTTAGGATGGGTTCAGCTCTAGAAAAAAACACAAGATTCTACACTTACCCATAATGCATCTTAATAGCATCTCTTTATTGGACCTTTCCTGCTATGATAAAATCCAATGTCTCTTTTTAAGCTCTATGCCTCCAGCTTATAACTCACGTAATGAGATAACCCTTGTTATCTAAATGACCAAAGTACCCTAAATTCAACGAATGAACAATAAAAAAAGCCATAATTATAACAATAAAAAAAAACACTGCATGCGTGGGTGATTAAATGTCACAACAAAATTGACACGATAAAGTCAAGCGCATCATTTCACCTCATCAATTATTAATTTAGGATTGAATGAGAGAACATCGGCAAAATAATTCTCGGAACAAAATAAAAGGTAACATCACAAACTTATTTAGAGTTAATTGATAATTCATTACATTTGTAGACGTTAACCTGTTTTAACCAGAAATATTCCTTTTCTCTAAGGCTGTGACGGCTCAGTCCTGACATCACCCCACTCACTCATTTCAGTTAGTAACTATTGCTGTTAGGAATCCATGAATCTTGGTCTTATAACTATTGTGAGCTATTTTGAATGGCACACCCTAAAAACCAATGTCATTTTAAGAATTAGCGACTTGCATGAAATATCGGCTACAAGTCAAATGTTCCATGTTGATGTTATAGGTACAAAATGGCTATGTTTTCAATCAGGATTCATCTTGACCATATTTAACAATAGAGAATTACAACACAATTTTGGGAAGAGTCACATGTTTTTTATTTTATTTTATTTATTTATTTTTTGGGGGGATAATGTGTTAAAAAAATCATTGTTACGCCTTTATAGTGTTAATGTCCTTTGTGAAAGGCTGTTGAAAACACCAGTATACCTTATGTCAAAGTGATTTTGAATGGAGTATTATTCTAGAACAGGTCCTAAAGTGCTTGGAGTTGGCATCAAAACATACAAATTGCCCAACCATACAATTTACAATTTATCGTTAACATTAGAAGATGATACGTTTCTATCACGTTTTGAAACTTCATGGCTCTTTATCATGTTATAAAGTGTTCGATCTTCTTCATGTTATAATCATGATACATATGACATGATAGACCGGTCTATTTCTAGGTTACCCAGTTGCATTCCATTGAAGAACTGCTTTAACCCAAACAGTTGCTTTGGGTTACAAGCTTCTGCCTGCCAAAATTCCAAAATGTGTCAGTATAGACAAGTCTTTTCTCCATCAAGCATTGTATTGCTTGATGCATGTTCTGCGTTCTTTTCTATTTTGGTTCATGGTCAAGAAGACAACCTGTAGCCCAGGGGCAAAACCTCTTCCTTATCCATCATCCACACAATGACAAACCTTGGTTAGACAGTACAAAGCATCACTCTTTGGCTGTGACGGCAAAAGATCGAAAGAAACAGTCAGAAAAAAAAAAGCCAGCCGTTGTTGGTGCTTGACAGCGAGCATAATAGCACTGCTTGGGGATTTGGGCTCAGTGTCAGGGTGGAACAATCTTTGGGACATGCGGCTGGGGGGTGTTGGATGGTGTTGGAACATTAGTCACTGGCTGTATGGGGAAGTGAGAGTGGGCGGCTGCAGTCATAGATATTAGACAAGCCGTGCGTTATATATCTCTAGGGGGATTGAGATCTAACGAGTGGAGCCCGGGTTGTTAACAGTGTTTTTTTTTCATCCCCAGTACAGATGAATACAGCGGGGTGATCTAAAGCTTGTTTAACGTTTGCAGTGAGCAGTGGAGAGGTATAGTCCAGAGTAAGAACCACCTTTTAAACTGGCCCTGTATCATCTTTCATGAGCCTTGCCATATTTTTGCAAGTGGAATCCTGTCAAACCAGATGAAAAGATCACTTTAAGCAATGTAGGATGAGGTTTGACACATTTAGGGCCTCTACGGATTCTCTTTTTTGCATAGGAAATTTCCTTTCCTATCGAGATGAACCGGAAGTACTCGGCGGATAGGTGATTCGAATTCTCCAAATGCTTAGGAAAGGCATAGAAAAGGAGCCTCGATTCATCCTTTAACCCTCCTTTAGCATAGGTTACTCCGGACCAACCTATGCGAAAGGAAAGGAGATAGTGGTATCCCATAATCCTTTACGGCGGCAATATTTAAAGCAACAGGCCACCGCCGGAGTTTACCGACTCTACACGAATACGAACGAGAGGTAAAACAGAAGATTTAACTCGGCTAAAACAAAATACCCCCCAAATTTCTGTAGGCCCCATGTGACATCAGATAGGATAACATGGGCACATTAAGATCATACAAGTGCAGCATGACTTAAAAAAAAACGTGCTATCAGGCTGATCTTTTTAGTTGAAGTCATTGTCATCTCATGCATTGTCTTCTGTCTTTCTTCCTTTCCCACAGAGGTGAAGTTCAGTGTCCACAAAACATCTCAGGGTACGTTTAGAATACCAACTCCAGTGTGAACAGGAAGCATGTTCCTAACTTTAGGTTGGGGGTGTTATATCTTCTATAAATAATCATCCTTGGGGCTGTTGAAAGCAAAAATGCAGATGGTGCACTTCCAAACAAGCTTCTCTTGTCTAATTTCCCCACTGACCGCGGTGGTAAAATTAGAAACTTTCCAAAAACACAGTGGCAAGAGGGCGATGAGTCATATTTCAAATCTCTAGAGCTACAATCAAATGAACACTATGGCCACACTGAGCAGCACATACTATGAAACTCAAAGTATGATCAATTATGGCAAATGCAAATTCAAAATTCAAGATTTTTTTTATTTCTGTTAAAATTAATTCTTCGTCTGTCTTGTAATAAGCTTAAAAGCCAGAGAGAGAGAGAGAGAGAGAGAGAGAGAGAGAGAGAGAGAGAGAGAGAGAGAGAGAGAGAGAGAGAGAGAGAGAGAGAGAGAGAGAGAGAGAGAAAGAGAGAGAGAGAGAGAGAGAGAGAGAGAGCCTGATGAAGCAAGGGCAGATCTGTAACTGTGTACAGTGGATGTGTGTCTTCAAGAATCTGACACTCATTTTTTCTAAATAAAACAATGTTTGATTTGAATCACGAATGTTCTACAGAGCCAACACTGAGAAAACACCGACATCCAGGAGTGGGAATGGAGAATATGAATGGCTTACAGTGCTGTCATTTTAACAGTAGCCTTCCAACAGCCTCCCCCCCTCCCTCCCCTCCTCCCCCCAACACAGTGTGTTTTATTACAATCAGTACCCATGTCTGCTTGCACTGGGAAAAAATGTGCAAGAAATAATGACCGGGATGGTCTTGGGGGTCTGGATTGAAGTGTTCCTGTAAGAATTCTAGTGGTGTAAGCAATTTATTTCTTAACACATAGTTCATATTGTTTAAGACACCCCATATATCTGCCAAGTGTGACGCGAAATATGGCTTTAATACAGCATCGTGCACACAGGGGGACAGGGGAATATTTCTAACCCCCACCCCTTTACACAGCCCACCATCAAAAACTCAGGAGAAACTGAGCTTACAGGGGGGGGGGGGAAACACACCAAATGACCATACACGTTGGTTTACTCTTCTGAGGAACTGAAAAGATAGCGTAACAATTGTGAATTTGGAAATATAAAAGATAGATAGATAGATAGATAGATAGATAGATAGATAGATAGATAGATAGATAGATAGATAGATAGATAGATAGATAGATAGATAGATAGATAGATAGATATTATGAATTTGAGTATCAATTGTTAGATTGTCTTCTTGGCACAAACTTGAATGTTTCCCCTTGTATGTCTCCCTTCCGTATCTCCCTGCTGCTTCGTGACTGTCAACAAAGGTATTTTTGGCGCAAGGCACGGTATAAAAATGTGTCATCCATCTTGAGGTCAGGATGCTAATTGCAAGAGGCTATACACAATCATACTATTCTAGAGAGGTGTGAGCATGTATGCCTCCTAGTGAGTTATTTAGTAAACACATTGTCTTCCTCAACTCATTCTTCACATCATAACAGTATTCTCTCTCTCTCTCTCTCTCTCTCTCTCTCTCTCTCTCTCTCTCTCTGCACCATAAGTGGTGATTTAAGGGGGTGTGGTTTCGAACACAAGGGAGGCAAAAAGGGGCGGACTACAACGCAGCCACATACCAGCAAAACCTGACTTATGTTGCCATCTCTGTTTATACAGGTGGAGAGCCAACTGACATTCAAACACAAAGTCCCCAAGCGGCCCCAAGTTTAACCTCTACTTTATCCAGGCTAACAAACACAATACTTCGCTGCTCATTGAGACTCCTCACTCCACCATGTGCTCTGTGTGTGTGTGTGTGTGTGTGTGTGTGTGTGTGTGTGTGTGTGTGTGTGTGTGTGCGTGCGTGCATGTGTGCGTGTGCGTGTGCGTGTGTGTGTGTGTGTGTTAAAGGTAGAGGAAGAGAAAGACTCATACTCACAGTCTCAGTCCCTGCACTGGGTCAATAGTGGACCTGTGAACCCTGCTGTGGCTTCCAAGATGAGCCTCTCTCCAGAGACCAGCAATAGGGAGCCACAAGATTGATTTGTGGAAGTGTGTGTGTATGTGTGTGTGTGTATTCAGAGAAAAGGACAGAGGGATAGAGGGGATGGTGTCTATAGCACAAATAGCCAATGACAAACAAGCAATTATTCTGAACAATGAATGTCCATTTTAAAGAATTGAGTGTTGGCTGCTCAGCTCTCCTTCCTAGAGCTGAGTATTGGGGATGAGCTGTTGAATTTGAGACACTTTAGTTAATGGACTGAGAGAGAAAAAAACAGGTATGCCCCCCTACATTCTACTACCTGCACGTCAACACACTCTATTTTATTTCATGGCCTGAGGGAGTGAGGGAGATAAGGGGTTGGATAGTAAAAAACAGGGCAGATGATGGGGTGGTTAAAGGCTGGTGGTTGGGGGCTGAGTAAACAGGCAGTAATTAATAGCAGAATATTCGCTATCATTGCATTTTTCATCCCGCGTAGGAATGCTTCAGAGGCCCCTCTTTTTTCTTTCCCTTACACCCAAGGCAGATTTTCTCTCGCGTCAGCCACTCTCTGCTGCCACCGTAAAGCAGTAGAGTCACTCCGCTTTTGTGTCCGTGTGTGTGTGTGTGTGTGTTTGTGACTGTGTGTGTGTGTTTTTGTGTGTGTGTATGCATGTGACTGTGTGTGTGTGTGTGTGTGTGTGTGTATGCTTGTGCGTGTTTGTGACTGTGTTTGTGTGTGTTTTTGTGTGTGTTTGTATGCATGTGACTGTGTGTGTGTGTGTGTGTGTGCGTGTGTGCGTATGTGTGTGCTTCTGTTTGACTGTGTGTGTGCGTGCGTGCATGTGTGCATGTATGTGTGTGTTGCTGAGGCTCTGGGCACCTTTAACGGCAATTAGGAAAAGGGGGCAGAGAAAGCGAGCCCCGCTGAACCAGTGCTGACAGGGAGGAACTGAAGAAGCAGTGTAGAGAGGAAGGAGGCACAATTGGATATGTTATAATTATATTTAGATATACATATTACCAGAGAAGCCCCCACACTGTAGTGGAATATATGATCTCACTCAACAGTTTAAGGTGAGACACGGCAGGCAAAACTATTGGGGGATGTCGCGAAGTGTGTAGGGCTGTCGTCCACTGGAGTGCAGGGTCGGTGGTTCGATCCCCCGTCTCCCCGCCACATGTCAATGTGCCCCTGGGCAAAGAGACACTGAACCCCTAAATTGCCCACGTTGGTTAGCTTGCACCCTGTGTGGTAACTGCTGCTGCTATCGGTGTATGAATGTCTGTGTGTGATTGGGTGAATGTGTACAAAACAATATAAATCGCTTTGGGTCTGTGAAAAACCTGGGAAAAACGCTATATACAGTAAGTGGAGTCCATTTACCATTTAGGTGAAGTTTCTTTATCTGTCAATTTAGACAAGGCACATTGGAATCTATTCTTTGCACATTGTCATTACAGTTCCTGTCAATGTCTTCCTCTATAATAATCATCAGTGTGGTGTGCCTTCTGTGATCTGGGTCTAATGATGGCTTGAACAGTGACAGCTCTGATGTTGCCGTAGTTTCAAACGAGCATTTATCCCTTAACACACGACCACATTTTGCTTGTTCACTCATTAAATCAAACTGTTACTGTAACTGCCTCTAGTTGGTGGAATATTGTGTCTTTCAGCGGGAGGTAAATGGACCTTTGATGAAATATTAATTGTCTTTCTTTGTGTCGTTATATTATGTACATTGTCCCAACAAGAGGTGTGGGACTATCTGACTTTGCATATTCATAGGCAAAGTAACTTGAAAAAAACAAACAAAAAAAAAAACAATACAGAAAAATCTGAATGTGAAATGATACTAGTGTGCTATGGATTTTTCTGAGCTTTAAGGGCAAGGTTGAAGGGTTTGAAGTCAATTGCTTGCTCATACATGCATGCACACACAGGGGCATCATCGGGAAATGCTCAAACTGTATCCCTAAGGAGATATGCCCGCATAACACCAGCCAACACTGACTTCTCCTATTAAGGCTAGGCACTGCAGGCAAAAAACATTTGAGTGTAAATACAAGCTCCAATATTGTACAATTAGGTGTTCATTTGACTAAACCTCGTCTGTTTGCGTCTGTATATCTTTAGTAAATAACCATTTTTAACGGCCATTTATCTCAACATTTTTTCACCACTCTGAACCCTGAAATCTCAACTTCTAAAGCACATACATGAACTTAACGTTCAATCATCATCCTCAGCACTATTCTGAAGCTTATAATAAAATGTTTTGTATATGTGTTTTTAATGGACTGATTTGTGAAAAAAAATTCCCCTACAAACATTACTTAAACTACATGAAATACCTGTTATTAGTATTTTTTTATTTATAAAATGAAAAAAGGCTATTCAAAATATGTTGATGTTTTTAAAAGATATACATTGTTACATATTTAAAACATATTCAACATTTCTGAAACAAATCAGAAAATATATACGACTTCATGGTTTTAAAGTCAGTGATCAACTAGCAGCATTTCATAATGATATCAATACGTTAACATTGTTAGCCCATTTACCTGCAGTGTCTCACCTTAAGGGATGTATTCCACCTGAATAGGCCTGTGTCTTTGTTACAGCAGAGAGGGCTGGTGACAGTGTGTAGAGCAGTGTTGCCCCATGCAGCTTTGAGAAGAGGGGCCACGGCTGTAATTAGCTTACTGCAGGTTCTCAGGCCCTGCTCATTTGTGTCAGCCACCCAGTAATTCTGCCTGTAATATATCTGCCCTGTCTCGTGAGTGATGGCAGTGTGTGTGTGTGTTTGTGTGTGAGAGAGAGAGAGAGAGAGAGAGAGAGAGAGAGAGAGAGAGAGAGAGAGAGAGAGAGAGAGAGAGAGAGAGAGAGAGAGAGAGAGAGAGAGAGAGAGAGAGAGAGAGGGGAGAGAGAGACACAGATAGAGAGAGAGGCTGATTTGTGATGCCCGGGCCAGCATGTCTGCATTTCTAATACAATCCTGCTACAGTTATTTGTCCATCTGATACAAACATCAGAGAAGAGAAGGGAGGATGGGAAGAGGAGGGGCCTCAGAATGATACATGAGGAATCAAGTTGCACTGAAAAGACCCTTTACGCATCACAAGGGCATGACAATGTGCCAAACATTGTGGTTTACTTTTGGTGTGAATTGGCAATATTTAAAAATACAAGTTAGCTGTACGAAAGTGTTCCATTTAAAAAAATGCATGAATGCATATTGTTGGCAAAACAACACCATAACAGCATGGAAGATGTATGGATATGTTCATGATATTTGTAAAAAGGTAATTCCTCATTTATCAGTGGAAGAGATTGCAACATTCAGTGCAGCATTCTTCTCATTCTATGGACTGGTAAGCCCTTTTAACACACACTGAAATATGTGTTCCAGTGGCACTCTGCACATTATATTGTTGCTACTCTTCAGATCAGCACAAACATATATAACCATCTTTAACGGACATTATCTCAAAATGTTTTCGACACTCTGAATTCTGAAATCTCAACTTCTAAAGCACTCACATTAACTAAACTGGCCAGTGACCCACAACCTCACATGAGCACAGACATGATAGGGTCATCTCGTACAACATGGGGGTGGAAGGATCAGCACCTTGGACAGTGATCAGATCATTTGGCACAATGTTAGCGTTGCTCCACCTGTAGACTTAAATGATTAAACAAAACTGTTTTATGTTGAAGTTGTGTGAAAGCGGCAGACATGTGATGTGATGTGTGCAGGTCTGAATGATAACTAGGCCAAACTGTACATTTTGTATGGAATAACTGGTGTTAATGGAGAATATGTTTGATTGAGCGGGCACGTTATCTTGGCTGCACATTTGTTACATTAATTCAGTTTTAAAATGTATATGCGTTACAGTTCTGACTTGGGGTATTTTCCCATAACACCACAATATACATGACTATTGTATTAGCACATCCATTCACTAATTTTGAATATTTATTTGAAATAGCCGGACGCACGCACAATAGCTGTGGGTTTTGAGGGCTTTGAGCAAGATATAGTGTTTATGTTGTTGTATGTTGAAAAATAAGTTAACTGGTAGAGCATTCTTCCAGACTGGCCATGCGTTCCAAATCACATACTCTTTATCTTTACTATACACTACATACTAAAGTACAGAAGAGTTGCTCCTGCCACAGGAGAGAAAATCAGATAAGGAAGATTTTTTTTTCATTATGTCGAGAAAATGTCAAGAATAAAGACGAATACTGCAAAAAGCTATTGGAGTTATCGGGGGCATTTCTGTATTTTCGGCATACTACAATTGACATGTATATTGGGACATCCTAAATCTTTTTCTGACGTACTAAATAGTACAGAAGTATGGGAATTGGAACTCAGGGTTCATTGCCTTTCCTCCATTTTTGTGGAAACTTTGTGGGAGAAAATAAAATAAAAATACTAAAAAAATCGACGTTATAAAAATAATTGACGTAATTGGTCAGATTTGAGAGGAGCCAAAGCACAAAACTCCCAGACCGCCACATATTCATATTGCATCACTTTGCCCTACAGTCTTTGAAAAGCAGTGGCCTTGTAAGACAGAGAAGAGAGTTGCAGTATCTTGGCACCCCATGCCAGGTTGTCTCTCTGTAATTGTTTGTAACGTTGTGCATGTTTCTTTTTAAAGGTTAGTGTGCTCCCACTGTGTGTGTGTGTGTGTGTGTGTGTGTGTGTGTGTGTGTGTGTGTGTGTGTGTGTGTGTGTGTGTGTGTGTGTTTTGATAGTTTGGCTGCAGGGTACAGTCTTAGTGTGTCTTGCTTCTTGTCGGTGTAAGAACAGATGCTTAAGGCGAGCCCCTGGGCTGCCCTCAGGGCTTCATATGCTCTGGAGATACACACACCTGACACACAGTCATGAGTGCCAGCATGTGTGCACACACATACTGTACATACACATTGAGTAACACACACAGTTAAACGAAACACAAGTCTTAACGCGTGTATTTACATAGGACCTTCTGATCAATGTCATGTGGAGTTTTGATAGCTCTTTGAGACAGCACACACACACACACACACACACACACACACACACGCACGCACGCACGCACACACACACACACAGTCATTGTATGCCCTTTTTCTCTGTCTCAAGTAAACTCCCACTTAACCTGCTACAGAGGCTGAATGCATCTGAGGTGTAGTGAGGTAGCTGTTAGCCGCGGCTAAACACTTATTACCTGTAGCTTTGTAGGTTCAATCTAATTACCTGATTGAGTTGCATACGTGGATTTCTCCTCCAGTCTGTCAGCGCACTTTGAGCAAGCCACTCATTATCACAGCCAGACCGGCTTTGGCTGGAGGTTGTGTTTTACTTTCAACACCCCAAGGTGTCATTATGGCTGTCAGACACAGTCAAGTGGGTGACACACACGCGTATAGTCTATGCACACACAGTCTGAAAAGCACCAGGCACGCGGCTACGCAAGTTCAAGCCAAATCAAATACAGGAAATGCATGGGATTTTGGTGGCATCTCCTGCACCATCAGTGTGTTGTTTGTATTTCTTATCGTTTACACTATTATATACTTTATAGTATAGTATAGTATAGTATTAGATACTTTCATTATGATATTCTCTCATGCCATAAGCAAGCAGCTCTGAGCCTTTTTGATCATGTACAGTTATGATTGTAGGTCTTCAAGTAACGGGTTTGATCATTTGAGGGCATCTAATCAATGGGGCGATCGCAGCACCAGCTGAACTACATGACACACGTCTTCTGATTTTGTATTTCGGATTACATTTTAACGAGAGTATTTTTTGACTCCTCTATTGCTTTTACTCGGGGATCTGTGCATATATATTTTCAATACAGGAATATTAAAGTGCCATGGCTTTTCTATCAGGGAATCCTGGCTGGTCAACTTTGTCACTGATAACAAAAGGAAGCTAAAAATCTAAAAAACAGTAAAAAAAAAATTCTGAGTAATTTCCATAATGTCCATGGACTTTTGTCATGTCTGTCCTTTTACACACTCCAGTGCCATGTAATTAACATGTGTGTCACGTGAGCTATCAGCACCAGCACCTTCTGGATAACTGCGACAGACACTTAATGACATTTTCATATGCTCCTGCTTTCAGCACCCTTCAGCACTGTGCTGTGCGCTGTTCCAACCCTGTGATATTGCCCTTTTGGTGTAAACTCACTCCTAAGTCGAAACATGTGCACTTTGTCTTCAAGTGGCGGATGACATGAGATGGTGCCAGCTGCACCTTTTCACTTTGTCTTGAAGGCTGGGAATGTGAACTGAAGGGCGGAAAAAGAATGATGTCCGTGTGACATCCTTATCGAAAGCAGTGAGTGTTAAGCTCTTTCCAGTTAGACTTGCTCCGGCTCACAACATTGTAGTTTTGTCTCCTTTCTGTCTCCCATAATCCTCTTTTACACTGAGTGGCAGTTCAGTTCGGTTCGGTACGGCACCGTTCTGCAGGGAATGGTAACCCTATAGATCTGGCTTGCGTTTCCACCGCCGACAGTACTCAATGGCTCTGTATTGTTTAGAGCTATTGCATGGCGCTGGTCGTAGCAGTGGGACACATGTGTAGCCCGCTGACAAATTCAAATAAGAGGAAAAAACGCTGCACAATAAACTAAGTCGCATGCCTCCATTTTATCTTTACACTCTAACCGAGGTGACTACACACCGTGGTTTACTTTCGCATGGAATTGATGATTCTGTCTAACAATCAATGGACTGCAGTGTATATCTCCACCCCTTAGGACCCTTTGGGACAATTTGGTACCCCAACAAAAGGGTGTCAGACATAGGTGCGGCACGGTTATCTTATTTTGGTACCCTTTACAACTTTTGACAGTGGAAACACAAATATATGCTGAGCCGCACTGAACCTAACCTAACCGCACCACACGGCTTTACACAACACACATACAGTACACAGGCAATTCATTACTTTGTCTAGATTGGTTGTTGGCCCTATGATGATGATCCATTGTCACTGTAGCACCCACAGTACATAAAAACACACTTAGCTATCTTTTGAGGAAACCCTCTATTTATATAATGTTTAAAGAGGAAGAAATGCATAAAAATGGAGAGGAAGAGGAGAGGGGAGCAAATGAAAAGAGAAAAAAGGAGGTAGGGGGAGGTGGTGTGAGGCGACGGGAGGAATGGCGGTGGTGTGCGGCGGAGGCACATGTCACATCCTATCAGGCCACAGGACAAGTGAAAGATACAGTATTGCCTCTGCTGTGTTAGGGGAACCACGAACACACACACACACACACACACACACACACACACACTCACACGTATAGAGCAGGCCCGGCCAAGCTTATCTGGCTCTCCACGGCTGCGCGGCCTCCGTATAGCAGAGCAGCCGTAGCTGTCGGCACAGGGCCCCCGGATCATTTTGGACAGTACCATTAAATGCCATGTCATTACCCGTTATGGAGTAGTGCTCTCACTCCCCCTGCTTTTCCCCTCCTGGGACGGCAAAGTCCCATCTGATAGGTATATGGAGAAGTGTGTGTGGGTGTGTGTGTGTGTGTGTGTGTGTGTGTGTGTGTGTGTGTGTGTGTGTGTGTGTGTGTGTGTGTGTGTGTGTGCGTGTGTGTGTTTGCATGCGTGTCAGTGCACGTCTAATACGCTGGCTCTATGTGTTTGTGTCTCCTCCGAAAAGAGTTTGACGAAGGCAGGCAGAGACAGCGGGCGGAGGTGTTGGCTGAGGAAATGGGATGGACGTGGGGGACTTGCGGGGGTTGGGGGGTGTTGAGAGACAGAATTGGCATTACATTTCCGACGCGGCGCGAGGATTGACTTTGACTGGAGCGCAAGGGGGGCTATTAGCTTATCTTTAAGGCCGTGTTTGTCACAAGCGCTGAGGGCAGCTCCACTAGACAGGCCCGGGAGAGAGAGGGAGAGGGGGAGAGGGGAGGGAGAGAGAGGGGGAGAGGGGAGGGAGAGAGAGGGAGAGGGGGAGAGGGGAGGGAGAGAGAGGGAGAGGGGGAGAGGGGGAGAGGGGGAGAGGGGAGGGAGAGAGAGGGAGAGGGGGAGAGGGGAGGGAGAGAGAGGGGGAGAGGGGAGGGAGAGAGAGGGAGAGGGGGAGAGGGGAGGGAGAGAGAGGGAGAGGGGGAGAGGGGAGGGAGAGAGAGCCGGAGCAGAGCGTGGGCTGAACGATATGGATAGGTGAAGGCTCCCGGTGGGACTCGCCTTGCCTTTTGCACGGGGGGGGGGGGGGGGAGGAGGAGTGTGGAAGGAGAGAGCTGGTTAAATTGAAGGTTTATTTATCCAATTCGCTGTCAAGGTCGGGCTTGTCGGTGAGCTGTCCTGTGTGTGTGTTCACAAAATGCCAAAATCCAGATGAATTGTTAAAAAAAAGAGAGGGAGAGAGGGAGAGAGGGAGGGAGCGCGCTGAGGAATCAATGACCTTTGGTTTGCGTCAAGCTTCAAGCTGCCAGCACCAGCTCTTAAGGCTGTCCTTACCGGCCATTATGGTTGCCTTTTAAAAAACAAGGCGAGGGGAAGGGAGAGCAGCTGTCGAGCGTTAGAGTAGTCCAACATTGGCACAAACAAATACACACACCAATACAGAGAGACATACACCAAGATCCATACTCGAACACACACGCACACACGCACAGACACACGCACACAAACACACACACACACACATACACACATGCACGTGCACACACACACACACACACACACACACACACACACACACACACACACACACACACACACACACACACACACACACACACACACACAAACAGTAAACATTACCTGCACCACTTGAGTGGCAATTATCTACACATTGTGCAGACCAAAACCAACTCAGTTAAGTAACAAAAAAAAAGTTATACAAGCAATGATCCAGTCTCCATCACTACTGAGCTATCAACTCATTTTACATATCCAGATAGAGTGGCAGCTACAGAGGTGAACTAAATGGGCTCATCATTGGTAATCAGTTTATCCTTATCCATCTCAATGAATAAGATCCGGAAAGCATGGTCGCCATTTTGGTTCAGCATGACTAAGCCCCTGGAAATGCATGTTGAATAGAGTAAAAGGGGCTTTTGACATAGAGCATTAATCAGTTTGGCTGGAGCTTGATTTGATGCTGGTGCTACGGCTGCTGCTGCTGCTGCTACAGTGCAACGGGGCGCTGCTATCCTTCAGAGGGACCCGCTCGTCAGGGCTTTTGGAAGGCCTCTGTCAACGTGAAAAGAACATGACCTTTAAGATGGTATCAGCATGTTTGCTGGTGCATACACAGCCAGGGAAAAGGGTTCAGTGGCCCATCAGAAAAGAGAACGGAGAGAGAACCAGACAGGGAAAGAAAAGAAATGTGTAATTCACTCTGCAGGCTTTTTGTAAGAGCAGTTTGTGGACGCTAAAGAGTGAGCATTTTTTAATGTCACTTCCCACAGAGGGAAGGAAGGAATTAAGATGAAAAAGACCATAATGAATTGTTTACTGGATTGTTGTTCTTTTCATCATTGAGATATGATTTGAAAGGAGTCATAATAGAATGTGACTAATGCAATTACAACATATAGAGAATTAGTGTGGATTCATTCAGGACCTGGTTCACCCAAACATATTTATGCTGTCAGATTGTCATTTTTATTTTAATGAAGATTTTTGCTGCAACCTTGGCTTTAAATTCCAAATCAGCTGGATTTTACGGGTCAAATGTGAATCTCTTGCTATGGTGTGATGATATTCTCGAGAGCTCCATCTTCTATATTTACTGTTGTGTGTGTGTGTGTGTGTGTGTGTGTGTGTGTGTGTGTGTGTGTGTTTATTGAGTCTCATGAAGGGCTGATAGTGATGTGATGGTGGTCATCAGTCACCTCCTACACCTTGTCTACAAGTCTGTGGTCTGCTCACTGTCTCTACTCTGTCACACACACAAATACACACAGACACGGTCACCAAATCTTCCCACTGACACCAACATCAACAACAAAACAGCGTCAACAAAATAGAAATTTTGGTCTGAAAAAATAAAACAATCTTAAAAATTGAAGTAAGTAGCGCATGGAGGATTTCTGCTTATGTGTATCATCAATGTATGTGGTTCCATCATGCTTTATTTACGCAGTCATGTTATTCTTATATTAGTGCTGCTTTATTGTAGTTAAGACTACTATAAATTACACTTAAAATACACATTTGATTACTTAAAACAAAACAAAACCTTCTTATTTATCTGGTTTCAAAGCAGCCAAGGGTTTTTCCAATCTAGATTCTGACACAATGTCTTTTTTTCAGTGGACCTTATCCTTTCCCTATACACATCCTAATGTATTTGATGTCCATGGAGTGAGCCTTATTTAAAATCCCTGTTTTTCTATAATGTAAAAGGCAGCTGTACAGAGCTTTAGGGAAAGACACATCTACTCAGACTGTGTGCTGTTTGCCCCCCCCCTCCCCCCCTCGGTGTTAGAGATTAAGCTGCATTAACACGTTGTTCCTATGGCCTCAGAGGTACATGGTCTGATTACTTAAAGTGCAGCGCTAGTTTCTTTTTTTTCATTTTACCACAAAGAAAAGTATCTGGATGTAATGGTCCTGTTTTTTTCCCTCTCTCTCTCTCTCTCTCTCTCTCTCTTGGACTGCTTGCATTTCCCTCAAGCATTCTGTGATTACAATTTTCTATTTGTCCCTCAGCATTCTCTCTCTCTCTCTCTCTCTCTTTCTCTCTCTCTCTCCTTTTTCTCTGTCATAGTTAAGGACAGATCACACAATATCTCCACTGAAAGATTTTTCCAGGGATAAATATCCCAGGGCAGCAGAAGCAACCAAAACACCGCCTTTCACCCAACGCTTATACTATCGGCAATTTTCACCAGCCAACGCAGCCATGGTTGAAAAGAAAAGGGAGAAAAATACAAGAAATGAACGGTGTCCGCTTCCGCAAGCCACATGTCCCCAAAGTATTCGCTTGTATGTGATCATAATCTGTCACGTTCTTGCCTTTTTGCAACACTGGAATTTTTTTTTTTTTTAATGCGGCACACACAGGTCCCATGCAGGTCTTATTGTGATACAAATGTGTAGAGTTGAGAGGGTGGACAACATAAAAAAACAGTGTGAAGTGGTTCGAGCATGTTTGAACCATTTTCCTCCCTGAATGAAGACAATCGGCAGAAAGTACTTGATGGCAGAATAAAGTTTGGTAGCAATCAAACAGTTAAATATCATGTTTAAAGGATGCATATTATGCACATTTTCAGGCTTCAAAATTGTAATTTGTGTTTCTATGAGAAACAGTTTTGGCGGTGTTCTGTCCACAAAAACCTTTATATTGTATTTCTCAGTGCCATTGCGGAATCTCCTCTATTCAGCCTCTGTCTGATACGCTCTGTTTTAGGGTCTCTTTAAGCCCCGCCTTTAGAAAAGTGCAGTCTGCTTTGATTGGCCCTTAATCTAACTGATGGATTCAGGGGTATTTTAGGGAGGGTTGACTTATTAAGGGTGCAAGTGCTAAATTGGGTTGGTAATGAGGGGGTGTGGCTTATCCCCTTATGATGTCACAAAGGGAGATAAATGTGACTTTTCTAACACAGGTTTTCACCTTCAAGGGATAATTCCAGTTTACAAAAACCTAGGTCTTATTTGAGTTTGGCTATCATCGTTGAGAGAACATTATACTCAGAAAGTTACTGAGATCTGGTATGGCTGGAACATAAAAAGAAAGAAATGGTGCAAGAAACAGAAGCGATCATATGATCAGAGGGTTTTAAACAGGGGCCTGTTTCAGGTAGCTGGTTTTACATACTCTGGGTTTAACCCTGCGCTCTGAGTTGGTCAACTCAGAGCGCAGGGTTGATAAGCAACTCTGGGTTTTCGGTTTCAGAACAGTGGATCAGCGTTGGGTTTATCAACTCTGAGCGTGTTCACTCTGGGTGGAGCGTGTGCATAAAAGCCATCGTCAATGGATCGCTGATAACATGATTCACCATGGAAACAGAAGAAACAAATGATTGATCCTCCCACTTCTCCACTTCTCAAAAAAGAAAAAAAGAAATCTCCGCTCCTCCCACTAGAGTTAGAAATATTAACGAATGAGCTTATGGTAGCCTATGGAGAAGAATTAACGGGATATTGTCTCATAACTCTGATCTAATCTCCTCGGCAATTCAGAAAAAAAAACAGAGCAAACATTTTTTGTCAAGATAATCATTTCGCTTCCGTATGAGAAGCCATAGTCTATTTTAAAAAGTTACGTATATCAGCTGTAAAGTAATAAAGCTGGCGCGGCACAGCATTGCTGACAGTGTTTTATATTTGCTGTATAATATGTTGGCAAGCTATAGCCTAATAGCCTACTGTGCAGTAAACAGAACAGACTGTCGCTTCTTTTAAATGGGGAGTGAAATACATTAACGTCAAGACACATTAGGTGACAGTTTCCATTGAAGAGCCTGATTGATTTATTACCAGATCCATTTTCCTCAAGTGATCACAGTTTAAATTATTATATCATTTTTATATTCATATTAGGCTATTTAACGAGGCTGGTCTGTGACTTTAGGATCGCACAAGTGAACTACAACGATCGCGTGCAGCCGCAGCGTTACATGAATCCACCTGACATAAATCTGTTCAGTGGCACAGACGTTAAAAAACATTCAATAGGCTACAAATAGGTTTATTAATCTGAATGTAGAGCATGTCACGATGTGTAAGGTGGCCGCCTATATGAACGGACCGAGGGCTGAGAACAAGGCTACTGATCAGATAAATGATCGGTCAAACGTAAAATCATCAGGAAATGATAAAAACATCCCGATGGAGATTTCTATAGAGTGATTTTGCTTCAAACTGTACAGGGACGCATGTAACAGTGACACTCTTTCTTCAGTCGGAGCTGCAGCGTAAAGTGAAAACAAACTCGGGTAGGTCTAACCACCTATCCAGCAGGTTAGACCCACGGCGTATGTTGCCGCAGTAACTGACTCTCGGTTGCGCTGAACCTGCTACCTGAAACGGAAAACCCAGAGTTTCCACCAACTCAGAGCGAACAAACTCTGGGTTGCCTCAAAACCAGCTACCTGAAACAGGCCCCAGGTCACTCTGCACTGTATTGTAATAATGTTGCTGTGCTCCCAAATCTGAACAGTTAACCCTTGTGTGGTGTTCATATTGTTGTTACACAGCCAGTGTTCGTGGGTCTGGTGGACCCACTGCATTTTAGGAGGTTTTAATTCAACACAATCAAACATTTTATTTTAAAATACTCAACAGATGTTTATTTCATCCTATTTGCAAGAAATATAAACAGCATATATGGGTAATATTTGCCCTTCACCTTTGTTAGATCCCATTTATGAATTAAAGTACCACTCGTTTTTTGTCTGTTTTTGAATAAAATGTAATAAAACAAGAAAAACAATTATAAAAAAGATATGAGGGGAATACATTCAACAAATTTACAAATGAAGCAGGGTTTTTCACAACTTTTGATTTTAATTTATTTGAACTTAATTGGAAATTTAACCCATTCAGGTCAGTTTACACTACAAAACTAATGGGCTGGTCCTAGGGCTGGCTGCTGAAGGCTGGTCCTGTGTCTTCGTTTTGGAACTAGCTGATGCTCAATCTCATTCTCTTCTTCAAAGTCACTGTCAGACACTGAAATTTCAGAAATGTGATCCTCACTGTGAGCTCATCACTGCTTTATGCAGATGATGTGGTCCTGATGACATCATCGGTCTTTGACCTTCAGCTCTCACTGGATTGGTTCACAGCCAAGTGAAGCAGTTGGCATGAGGATCAGTACCTCTAAATCTGAGGCCATGGTTCTCAGTAGGAAACCTATGGATTGTCTACTCCAGATATAGGGAATGAGTCCTAACCCCAAGTGAAGGAGTTCAAGTACCTTGGAGTCTTGTTTGCGAGGGAGGGGACAATGGAGCCTCAGTTTGGCCGGAGAATCAGAGCAGTGGGGATGGTATTGCACTTGCTTTACCGCAACGTTGTGACATAAAGAGAGCTGAGTTGGAAGGCAAAGCTCTCGATCTACAGATCGATCTTGGTTCCTACTCTCACCTATGGTCATGAAGGCTTGGTCATGATCCAAAGAACTAGACCGCAGGTACAAGTGGCCAAAATGGGTTTTCTCAGCATGGTGTCTGGCATCTCCCTGAGAGATAGGGTGAGCAGCTCAGTCATCCTGAGAGATTTTGTAGTACAGACGCTACTCCTACATGTAAAAAGGAGCAAGTTGAGGTGGTTCGGGCATCTGGTAAGGATGCCCCCAGGGCGCCTCCCTAGGGAGGTGTTCCCGTCACATCCAGCTGGAAGGAGGCCTCGGGGAAGACCCAGGACTAGGTGGAGAGATTATATCTCCACCCTGACCTGGAAACACCTCTGGATCCCCCAGTCTGAGCTAGTTACTGTGGCCCGGGAAGGAGAAGTTTGGGGTCCCCTGCTCAAGCTGCTGGCCCCGAGACCCGACCCCTGATAAGCAGTTTATGATGAGTAATGATCATGAGAGAGTGAGTGATCCTCACATTCTGAACCCTCTAACTCTACATCATCTTTAAAAGCTTCTCTCTCTTCCAAAACCTACAATTTCTACACTTGTATTAGCCCTGGGTCCAGTAGACCCGAACATCCTGAATGTAATATAAATGTGTAGGGGGGGTGTACAGCGTGTGTTGACCAAATTTTTTTTCTGATATATGTTCTTCCCAGTAAATGAGCCAAGGCCAATGAGTCTCAGTTTGAAATTATAATTAATAGTATCAGTTTTCTTTTGATAAAAAAGAAAATGGGTCCCACAGACCCGAACACCACACAAGGGTTAAAGCCGTGAGTGGAAATGTATCATAATTCATGTTATTGACAGCCACGACTGGGAAAAAAAATACTTTTACTTTTATTCAAAATCACATTCTATACCTCTCATCTGAATGGTATGATTCTGTTTGAATGCAGAATTAAAAAAGGATTTATTAATGAGACATACTTAAGTGTGAGGCCTTTTTGATAAACTGCTGCTTTGATGACGTGCAACATTTCCTCTTCTCATCATTCTAGTTTGGCACTGGAAGCAGATGTCTTTAGGAGAGGTCATCAGAGAAGAAGTGTCCCCTTTTGGCTGCTGGGATCCAATTGCTGACTTGCTGCATAATGCTGTTTATTCAATATGTATGCTTACTGCATGCCCTGTATATAGTATATAAGTATAGTCACGTTTGCATTGATGAGTGAGTGAGCATATGAATTCACATTGCTATACCTTGCATGAGAACTCGAGTAGCTGTATGCACGTGTATTATGTGTACATGGTAAGAAGCATATTTGTTCATTTGTAAGTGTGTGTGTGTGTGTGTGTGTGTGTCTGTACAGAATATTGGTGTGTGCCTAAGGTTGTATAAGCCTTTACAGCATATGTTACAAATGTGTGTATGTGTTTATGTGTGTGTGTGTGTGTGTGTGTGTGTGTGTGTGTGTGTGTGTGTGTGTGTGTGTGTGTGTGTGTGCGCGTGTGTGCGTGCGTGCGTGCGTGCGTGTGTGTGTATGTGTGTGTGTGTGCTGGTGTGTGATAGTGTACAATTCTAAACGCTGTGGGTGTTTGTCTGCTAAAGTGCATGTGGATCAGGTCAAAAGTTTGATGTTAATCCAGCGCTGACTTTGTACTAGTAGATCTTGGCTCGCTATGAAAGGAAAACACACAGTGATGGATGGAGTGACTGGCTGCTGTTGTGTCAACCTGCCACTCTGGAAAGAGACATAAAAGGAAAAGAGAGGGGAAAAAAGAGAGAGAAGAGTTAGATACATGATTCAGAGATACATCATCAATGGTGGACAGTACAGTATTTTTTCATTAATAATGGAGACTGTTTTAAAGGCTCTGTTCACACTGCAGCTGAAAGTGAGTCAGGGCTGATTAGAACAGTCATATGTTACCCAGATTTACTATTTCCTAATCAGTGTCAAAACAAAATGTGGACCACATGGATATGTAAAACAAACCCAGAAGCATGCAATCTGCAAAACATACCACTGAGATGTTCAGGGGGAAATTGATTTATTCCCATTAAACGTACTGTATAGATTCTGTGTGCTGAGAGGCATTTCAGCGTTTGGCATAGTGCCCGATGTTGTCAACATCGAAAGGCAAATTTGGACTACTGTTTGTCCCGAACATAGGATGCTGTGATTGTAAGGTAATATGGCATCAATGAATTGCTTCTTCCTGTTGCTTGGCATGATTTGTGCATGCTGATTTGGTTGCTTTAGTCATCATATTGACATTTTAATTTTTTTTCCTATTTTTACCATAAACATAGATAGAAATACGTATTTATATTTATGGACCATAAAGAGCACCATTTTTAGCAGAGAGTGTCGAGCAGTCAACAAGGGTTGATGCATGTGAGTACTCGCTGAACGAAACAAACAAACACATTAAAACAATGGCTAACTGTTGTTAGCTATTTGTGCTACCCGCCTCACTTCCGGGCTTCACTGATTCGCTAGCCCTCCACAAATCAAATTGCTCCAACTGAAAGACTGCCCGCCGCCGATTAAACATGTTCAATCGGCTCAAAAGAAGCCCGACGACATCTACGACGACCGATTTCACGGCACACACCAAACAGATTTGTGTCCCCGCCCCCTCCAGACTCTACGACGGCGATTATCGGGCCGGTGTGTCCGGGCCTTAACCTCGATCAATTGTTGGAACAAAAGGACTGCAGTTGAAAAATTAGCCATTTTTTTTTCTGTTTGGCCCTTCCTACGCCAGTGTCCCTGAATGTCTCACAGCCTGTCCAGAAGTGAGCCTATAGCTGGTTGTGAGGTTCTTCCCCTTGCTCCGTTCAAGCCTGTACATGGATTTACCTTCTTACATCACACACTGGGATCATGTCAGGCTGTCTGTCCAATTTATTTATTTGCACTATTCAGACTCAATTGTGCAGCTTTAAACAATCTCAGAAAAAGACATCCCCGATTAAGAATTGACGTAGCTGAATCTAATTGGTCGAACCTTGCCTATAGTCGACTAATCGACTAATTGTCTAATCGTCGTATGTTTTTTCTTCCTGCTGCTTGCAAACATTGGCTTCCATTTTTTTCCCCACACCAGACGAAGGGGTTGAAACACCCAATTACAGTTTGTATTCTTGAGTTAGCATAAGCATTCATATAATTGCAAATAGGTATACTATTCAAGCACGCATTGATTAAAAGCTAATGTGATATTTTCAATTTGTATCAACAGTTTAGTAGGCTGATATTTAGACCACAATAGTAGATGAATGTGTGTGATAAAAGGTTGTGTTTTGCCTCCAGTGAGCAGTACCGTTGTATTTGCTTGAGTCCTGTGGGCTGAATCGGTGACCCCCGTCCCCAAAGATCAAGAGGTTGGCCCTAACCTCAGCTGCACCCCAACATGTAATGTTTAACCTCACCTCCCCTTTGGCCTCTCAACACAGGGCCAGGCTGTACCCTTTTTTCTCCTTCGCATGTTTACTCATGTACCTGTGTGTGTGTGTGTGTGTGTGTGTGTGTGTGTGTGTGTGTGTGTGTGTGTTGCTTCAATGTTGGATTGATGGGGAAACCGGGAGGAGGAGGAGGAGGGGTTGACTTTAATCCTCAACTTTCCACCCCCAAGGTAAGACTGAGAGGATGAAAGGAGCATTTAGTCCGGCCCCTGTGTGTGTTTTCTCTTTCTGTGTCAGTGTGTGTGTGTGTGTGTGTGTGTGTGTGTGTGTGTGTGTGTGTGTGTGTGTGTGTGTGTGTGTGTGTGCGCAGGGGCCGCTCACACATCCGCGCAGCAAGTCTTTTGGTTCTCGGCCATAGAAGAATGAATGGGTTTAGTGCCGCGGCCGGACAGAAAAATCAATGCTTCATATGAGGAGGCTGCGGGGGTTAGGCCTCCGTGTTCATGTCAACAAGGCTATTGGTTTTCTTAATACTCCAAAGTTGGCGTTTCCCCGCTTCGGGAGGGCCGCCGAGGTGACTTGTGTGGTCAAAGCTTAACAAAGGGATCCTGCCTCCTAGCCCCTTGCTGCTGTATACTCCTTTAGGCCGGGGGGGTGGGGGGGGGGGGTACGACAAGCCAGGATTAATTACCAATGGTGCTGGCTGGATATTAGTTGTTGTTTTTTTTCTCCCATTGTCACATGGCACCGCTGGACTGAGGCTATTGGAAAGCAGCTTGTGTGGAAACAGTACTGGGGCTAATACTGTTGGATGGAGTTAACACAGTTAGGTGTAATAGTGGTGGGGATGGCGGATGCTCAGAGTTCATAGTGGCATCGACAGACGTACTGTCCTTTACTTGGCCCAAAACATGTAAAAGGTAATAAACAAGGAAAAAGGTAATCTGAATTCATCAACCGTTTGGCATTTTTACAAGAAAAAAGTACTTAAAACTATTGATTCTAGATTTATTCTTCCAATACATTTTCATTTAAGCCAATCAATGGACTGATCATTGCGCTTCTACATGGATTAATGACCAGTTTAGAAATGAACACCAACCCAAATATTGCAATGGCGTACTTGATTATTGCCATTTTGGAAGTCATATTAAGAGCTACAATCTCTTGCTATACGCTATAGCTAAACTATCCAAATGAGGTGAAGCTGGCCAAAATGATATACAATAGTTCTCGCAAGCTCCAGAGATATGATGTTAAAATGAATGCGTATATGTTAATGCATCAGTAATAATACAAGTCATTAGAACACTGTAACCCTGGCCATGTTGCTGCACAGAATAGAGTACAATGTAGTTGATATTACCTTCCACCGTTGTCAATACACAGTTATGGTGATGGTATTTTATCAAGTAGTCTCGTACTCTGACAAACAGGACATATGTAATAAATAGTCAAGAGCCTTTCCTTGCTTTTTTTATCCCTCTATTTAAATCTGTTACCTTTAACTACTTCTCCTAGTTCTTTTTCACACACACACACACACACACACACACACACACACACACACACACAGAAAAGCGGTCGTTAGCGACACCGTGCTATAGACAGCAAACCTATAGGGAGGGGTCTGAGGGTTGGGGCGAAAAGGCAGGGCCGACCCAGCCGTTGAGCATTGCTCACCCAGAGCAATCGGATGAAAACGCACTGCAGATGTAATTTGTTTTCAATGGCTGTTTCAAAAGAATAATTGTGGTGACACCGGCCGCTCGATAATATGGATTTTTGTTTTCGAGTGCAGTGTGTGTGTGGCGCTAAGAGAGGGCCGGAAATACACCGCTGCAGACCCCCAAATACAATAAAAATGGATTGTGTGTGTCTGTGTGTGTGTGTTTGTAGGGGTATTTTGCAGGTCTGGTAACCATCAGTGGGCCCCGGGACATCATTGTAGGGATTTTCTAAATGTGTCCTATGGGCTGGCTCTAGGCTGCTATTCTCTCTACCTGTCTGTGCCTCACTTTGCCTTCCTTTCTTGGGGGGAAAAAACACACTGACTTGCCTTCAATGAACTCACTTAAGATGAAACACAGCTCAGGGAGAAAGGAGGCCCGGGTAAAACTGTGATGGTAAACCTGGCAGGACAGAGAGAGAGAGAGAGAGAGAGAGAGAGAGAGAGAGAGAGAGAGAGAGAGAGAGAGAGAGAGAGAGAGAGAGAGAGAGAGAGAGAGAGAGAGAGAGAGAGAGAGAGTGTGTGTGTGTGGGTGAGTGTATGAGGGGAAAATACTACTCCGAATGTGCCAACCACCATTTAAAGGTCACATATTATGCTAAATGCACTTTTTAAATGTGTTCTAACATATCCATGGGTCCACGGTGTGCCTAGAGACTGCCAAAATATTTTAAAAAATAACACTCTCCTTTTCTCACTCTCCCCCTTTCTGAAACCCCCACCCCTCCCCCACCCAATATACTCCAGTCAGAATTCTCCTCGTTTCTGACCTCACAAACTGGAAAGCCAGAAGCTTCCACTGTGCAGCCCACACCCCTATTTCTTATTGGTCCACGGCCCTGACAGACAGAGGGCGAGGCGTATCTGGCTTTGCTTCTGGACAGGGGGCGGGGGGAGCTCAAAGATTGTATATTTACGAGGGGAGCTGCAGCTCTTTTTTTTAAAATAGGCCACTGTGAGATTAGCTGAACATCAGCATAGTACAATAAATTATCTGAAAGTTTTTTTCAGCAAACAATTAAAGAAAAACGTATTAGGGACCACTAAGACCATATAATATGGTGTATAATAGTACCAAAAAGTGTATAATATGGGAGCTTTAACTTGTACTGCCATTTTCAAAATACTCTCACCACCAGGATTAACACTGTTTCAAAACAGTGTGCCTTCTGTCTAAATTGAATGAGAAAAAAAACACCTCAGGCCAAGGCTTTAACATGAGATTAAAGTACAGATTAATATTTTAGCAACAAATACCATGTATCCGTACATTTTTCATGAAAATATTTCCTTAGCAATTTCTCTTGTTATATATCCTTTTCCAAGTTACACTGTAACATCACGGAATGGATTGCATCACTACAGTGGTGCCGTCTCAACTCCTACATTTCAGAAAAAAGCCTTGCAATAGAAATATACGTACATGTGCATTGCACCCGCCGATAAACACACTCGAATACACGTACAATTAAGTATATCATTTTAAAGCACTATTGTATTTGACTCTGACTTTATGAACGTTGCGATAAAGAGGTCAGAAATGGTCTGTGTACATGCCCTTTATAGAGTATATGATGTGCATTGACAATCATTCCTTTACTGTAGGCCCTGAACACATTATAACACGTTTCCTGTCTCGGTGCGATTGCCCCCTTATGATTGGTTCCCATAATAACACTTAATAATCCCCCTCTCTCCTCTGTTTAGTTGGTGCACTTTCTAACTAAGTGAATGGTCCCCTATACTCTCCCTTTGTCCTTCTGTCCTCTTTCCCCTGAACACCTCCTCAGGCTCTTCTGGATATGGCCCTCTCCTTTACCACCTAATGGCCACTTTGACCATTTGCCAAATCAGACACTGTTTTGCTGGGCCAATTCTAATTCGTCACATGAGGTGTGTGTGTGTGAATGTGTGTGTGTGTGTTTGTGTGTGTGTGTGTGTGTGTGTGTGTGTGTGTGTGTGTGTGTGTGTGTGTGTGTGTGCGTGTGTGTGTGTGTGTGTGCGTGCGGTGTGTGTGTGTGTGTGTGTGTGTGTGTGTGTGTGTGTGTGTGTGTGTGTGTGTGTGTCTGAGTATCTGAGTGTCTTAGAGTATGAGTGTGTCCGTGCATGTGTGTGTGTGTGTGGGTCTGTGTGTGTGTGGACGTGCGGAGAAGGGTTCATTGAAGGGGTGGGATGGTTTGACGTTGGATGAGTGAAGGTAGATTTAGACAGCACACTGGGGCCAGATGGAGAGGGACATACAGTAAGAGGACATGATTCCTTTTTCTAGTGCAAGCCCCTCTCTGACACTCTCCTCTCTAACCCCCCCCCCCCTCTTCTCTCACTCCCTCTCTCCCTCTTTCTCTCTCACACACACACTCTCCATCTTTTCCCCACTATTCCCTTGCCGCGGGTGGTCACCAGAGACCGGACTGCAGGCTGATTTATTCTCCCTCGCCCCTGTCCTTTGCCTGACTGCCTCTGCAATGGAGAAATTTCCCTTCTCTCCCTCTCTCCCTCTCTCTCCCTCTATCCCTCTCTCTCTCTCTCCCTCTCTCTCTCTCTCTCCCTCGCTCTCTCTCTCTCTCCGTATACATGGTACTAAGGCAAGGGGGAAGTAGGGGAATGAAAATAGGAGGGCTAACATTAGACTGTCTCCCTAATACACTGTCCTACTCCCTGTCTACTCCCTCTTTCTCCCCCCCCCCCCCCACCCCCCACCCCTGCAGTCACCACTCGCCAACTATGTCTTCCTCAAAGGCCATGTGTAAAAGGTGGCTATGTGAGCTGAAGCCGCACACAGTGATTTTTCACAGTAAATTATGTCGGTAGTGCACATCCACACGACAAGAACTTTACAACCTTTGATTCAGTTATGCAATATTCCAATTGTTTGTAGTTTTAAATCATCTATATGTTTTGTACTTGTGTTTGGTTTAATCCAAAGATAGTTGTATAGGTGACTGTACAATGACAAAAAAGGCTATCTTATCTTATCCTATCTTATTTATCCTTCAATTTTTAAGTGAATATTTCAACCAATGAACGGGGGCGTTTGGTAGGAACTACATTCTTTTGAGAATGGTTAGATTTTTTTTTTGTATTGATGATGAATCCATGTACTGTATTTTTCCTTTGAATTTGCTTTGAACTCGACATCATTGTAAATGAGGGTCACCCCTCAATTGGTCTCTCGAGGATAAATAAAAGGTAAATGAAAATGAAAAATTAATACAATATACTGTTGAGTGCTTGTTTATGTCGCCATCTTATCTTCTATGACTCTAATAAATTGGCTAACATATTCAAAAAAATCAAAAAATATGTATCATTTGCACGTTGTGAACAATTTACAAAGAGCCTAAATCTATAGCAGTTTAAATGGGAGCAGTATATGGCCCAATAGTCTCAGATGGGTTTGGTCCTCTAGCTTTTACAGTAGGTTAGGCTGCCCTAAAAAAAATAAAAGCTTTTCTGTGTTGTGTTTCAAATGGAAGTGTGGTTGAGATTATACAGTAAATGCCTCCACCTAAGCCATAGGATCTGTAGATTTTACTGAGGCTGGTTTCGGTGAGCACACAGGCAGGCAGTCAGGCAGGCCAGCTTGAGCGGTAGTGGTGACACTCGTTACATCAGCCGGTTGTCGGGCTAATTGCCGGTGGGATGAAATAATTCTACAGATGCTGACAGGTGAGAGGGCGCTCAACCATGGCCGGGGGAACTATTTCTCCAGTGGCCCAAGGTATGTGAGAGGCACTGAAGCCAGAGAGAGACAGATATATGCAAATTCATGCATGCAATCACACACACAATACCTGCACTTACATCATTTTACTATGTATTATGTCATATAAGGGAAGAGGTACCCACACTACATCTTCTTGTTGTAAAAAAAATCACTTTCTGTCCGAAGCTGTGAATATCTCCTCACAATCTGCTACCTGTCTAGGCTTTGTAAACTAAACAAAGAAAGGGTGCCCACAATAGCTAGTTCCATGCCCGTTTACGGAGCCTAGGCTGTGTCTTGACACTGGATTTTCTTTTCAGCGCACACAAATACTGCATGGACAGGTAGTGGACCATGGAGAGATATTCACTGATTTTGACAAAAAAGTGATTTGACAACAAGCGTTCTCTAGAATAACTGACTGTACCCCTGAGCCCAGAAATGAATGACCTGTCCCTGATATGTTGGATCTCCTCATGCCAAACACACACACACACGCACGCACACACACACACACACACACACACACACACACACACACACAAACACACACACACACACACACATTATTGATTTTCATTTAGATAACTTAACGTTCACAGACAATTCACAGCCCCTCCATCAAGGACACCCCAGCCCCTATAGCTTAGATGTACGAGCTGGCCTCACTGTAATCTGCCACCATATCTCTTCTGCTGTGCTGTCTTTTTCTCTCTCTCTCTCTCTCTCTCTCTCTCTCTCTCTCTCTCTCTGCCTTTTTTTCACATTCATTTTTTACTAAACTTAACCAATTCCGAAAATAAGTGGGATTATAAATGGAGAAGGAAGGTGCATCAATCAATCACACGTCATCCCCTAACACACACACACACACACACACACACACACACACACACACACACACGCGCGCGAGCAGCGCAAACACATGTTCAACGCCCCCCCCCCCCCCCCCCCCCGTGCGCCCTCCCCAACATCCCATTACCTCCGGGTAGTTGGCCAGTCAAACAGGAATAAAAATGGCTCCCCGCAAACATCATATGTTAGGGCTGATTTGTCGAGCTTGGAAGCCTGACAACTTCCCAGCAGAGACTTACACGACCCACGACGGTAGCTGGAAATCAGGGGCCTGTTATGGCGGCCACGCGCGTCTATAAAGATTGTTCATTTGGTGGATAACAGCTACCTGGGCAGGGGACAAGGAGAGTGATGCAGAAAGTGTTGTAAATACACTAGGAGATATATAGGTCCCCGGCTGACCAACACTGGGATTGTATTGGCTGTGGGCATGAATCCAATGAAACAGTCTCAGTGAAGGCTCTTTATGGGGAATGGAAGGTTTTACTTGTTAAAAAAATAAAAAAATAAAATGCAACTTGCCCATGAACAAACATTATTTCAGTAAGCAAATAAAAAGCAGCCGGGTCTATAGAACATGAAAGCAAAGCATGAATCTTAATCTAAAAGGCCAAACGTGATCTGAAAGCAATAGGGTGTGTGATGCTTGTATAGCTGCGTCTTTATAATTCCCCATCAGAAGAGAAACACACTATTGCACCGTGTAGGTTTGCTCAGGAACCGTTTCATATTTTGGAAAACTAAAATGACATACAAGGAAGTTACAAGTTAGTAACGAGAATATAATGTTAACACTTTTTTTTCAAGGTAAAACAAAACTTTCAAACTATCCATTGTAAACGCCCATTACAGACCCAATGATTGATTCATCTTTTGTTAACCATTAGGGACTATACCCAACATTTCAAGGCCTCCATTTATATCAGAGAATGAAGTGGTTTAAACAGTCCTAACGTTTGGCCTGCCTCATTGTCACACTGCAGCGATATCACTATGTTGAAGATGACTTTTGTGTGTACAATGTAAACATAACCAGTGTAAAAAAAATAATAAGACGCAATTTATGATAAGTAAACCAGACAGTCTTGTAGAACGGGTAGTTAGCTGCTACACTATTCATTCATTGAGGATACAGCAGGTTGTATTCACATGTATGTGAATACAAAACTATACGTACATACTTACATTTGGTCCACTACATATACAGTGGAGGAAATAAGTATTTGACCCCTCACTGATTTTGTAAGTTTGCCCACTTACAATGAAATGAACGGTCTATCATTTTAATGCTAAGTTTATTTTAACAGTGAAAGACAGAATATCAAAAAGAAAATCCAGAAAATCACATCAAAAAATATATAAATTATTTTGCCTTTTATTGAGTGAAATAAGTATTTGATCCCCTATCAAAACATTGCTTAGTACTTGGTGGAGAAACCCTTGTTGGCAAGTACAGAGGTCAGACGTGTCTTGTAGTTGATGACCAGGTTTGCACACATCTCAGGAGGATATTTGGACCACTCCTCTTTGCAGATCCTCTCCTAATCTTTAAGGTTTTGAGGCTGTCGCTTGAGCTTCAGTTCCCTCCACAGATATATTGGATTAAGGTCCGGAGACTGGCTAGGCCACTCCATGACCTTAATGTGCTTCTTCTTGAGCCACTCCTTTGTTGCCTTTGCTGTATTTTTAGGGTCATTGGCGTGCTGAAAGACCCATCCATGACCCATTTTTACAGACCTGGGTGAGAGAAAGAGGTTGTCACCCAGTATTTCATGGTACATGGCCCCATCCATAGTTCCCTCTATGCAGTGAAGTCCACCTGTCCCCTTAGAAGAGGAACACCCCCAAAGCATAATGCTTCAACCTCCATGCTTGACTGTGGGGATGGTGTTCTTGGGGTCATAGTCAGAACTCCTCTTCCTCCAAGCATGGCGAGTGACTATGATACCAAATAACTTGATTTTGTTTTAATCTGACCACATCATCCCAAGCATGAGTTGTTCAGGTGTTCATTGGCAAACTTCAGACGGTTCTGTACATGTCCCTTCTTGAGCAGGGGGACCTTACGGTCACTACAGGATTTCAATCCATTGCAGCATAGTGTGAACTATGGTTTTCTTGTCCACTCTGTGGACAGGTGTCTTTTATACAGGTAACAAGTTGAGACAGGTGTGTTTTATTCAGGAAACTAGTTTTTAAAGCATGAGGACTAATCTGTGGGAGGCAGAATTCTTTATGGATGGTAGGGGATCAAATACTTATTTCACTCAATGAAATGCAAAATAATTTATATATTTTTTAATGTGTTTTTTCTGGATTTTCTTTTTGATATTCTATTCTATCACTGTTAAAATAAACATAGCTTTAAAATTATAGACTGCTCATTTCTTTGTAAGTGGGCAAATTTACGAAATCGATGAGGGATCAAATACTTATTTCCTCCACTCTATCAGTACTGGTATGCTTTTAGTTGACTTACTTAACTCTACCAAACACCTCCCTGTCTTCAACTCTTTTTCAGACTGTCTCTCTCATCTCTCTCTCCGCTGTCCCCTCAAGTGAAGGACGCTCGCAGATGGAAAAAGAATGAAAGAAGACCACAGCCATTCCGAGGACAGCTCCTGCTGCGCCACACCGCCATGCTGCCTGACTGGGCACTGCTTAGAACACACACACACACACACACACACACACACACACACACACACACACACACACACACACACACACACACACACACACACACACACACACTACTCCAATCCTGTCACCTTATGTTCTATCAGCCCTCATTGCCATCATCTCCAGGGACTTTAAACATAGAGTCAAACTGGCAGTGTGGATGTATCTGGGGGGTGACACACCGACAGAGACCATGACACACTGTTTGGGCCCAGGAAGTAGTCACCACCGAAATTTGACCCGACAGGCCACAGCGCCGCTCTTGACATGTATTAAAAGGTGGAGACTGGATAGATCAAAACAGAGGAAAACTGAGAAGGCGGCAGGGGGGGGCCACAATGGAGATGACAGGCATTATAGGGGAGTCCTTTCCACATGACGGTGATTTGACGGACAGGTGAGCTAAACGAACCCTCTTAGTGCTGCATACTTAACCCCACCCGCCCCACTAGGAGCTGTGCCCAACACCATTGGAGGACACGGGAGGTGATTGATTTGAATTAAGGATACACTAATTGCAACAGTATAGGGGGGAGGGGGGCGGTTAAAGATAAAAGAGTGATGACGCCCTGCCCTATTTTTTTTTTCATTTTTAGCACGCTCCGTTACTTTGGCCCAGACAATGTGTTTTGGAAATGAAAGGTGTCATACGTTTGGGGTTTGGAAAGAGCTGACACATGACACTAGGGTTTACATATCAATGTCCAGACAACTTTATAACTGTACTAGCAGTCAGAATATCAGCTGTAAACAAACACATTGCCACACATTTTTTTAACAACGAGGTGTCCCATGACTGTATGTAAGAGGACAATTGCAT
>NC_137230.1:6094945-6144945 GCF_949987685.1 Ammodytes marinus | reverse complement strand
ATACTTTTTAACTTAAAAAAATACATGTGATCTGTGCTTTAAAGCGGATACGAGTAACATTTAAATATCTTTTAAACAGCCTCATGTTTCCTCTGATAATCATAAATTACCTTTAACAGCAAACGAGACCATCAGTGCAAAGAAAGACGTTTTTATATAGTTTTTATTGCTGCATTTGATCTGGTCGTACACCCAGTCCGATTTTCGGTTCACGCGTGCATGCTCTATGGTCACAGATTTCAGTGTGGCGCAGGAACGTGAATTGAGAAGCCTATCCCTCCTGGTGAGGGAAGGGGAGCGGGAGCCTTGTTTGAGACAGTTGTTTGTCGTCATAATGACTGATAACGGGGATGAACCATCAAAGAAAAAAAAGAAAATGCAATGTAGAAAAGCTAAAAGGGAGAGTGATAGTCGGGCGGGAGGGCGTTGCCAAGCAACGTATACACAATTTCACGCAGCGAAACTAGACTGCAGTGTTTACTCCTAAATGAATGAGCGGTAGCCTACTAAAACAAAGTTTACTTTGCCTCACCAGCATCATCAGATGACCATTATTCATCGGAAATAGTCATTATTTACAACATAAACACATTACCTATCGTGATCCATACTAACTGCCATCTCTCGTTCATTCGCTTTGTGTGAGGACACGGGGACTCGTTCAGCTCCGTGAGAGGTGACAATGCATCATTGCAATCAGGTGTGTTTAGCACTTACTGGCATTAGTTGATGCTGTGTCACCCATAGACTCACGGAGCCGAAAAGAGTCCGGTGCCCTCACACTTTCAACACACGGACACGCACCATATTGCTTCCTGATTATTTGAATCCTGCACTCCCTGCACGAGCTACAAAACAGCTTCACGACAGCTGGCGTCGTAATAATACTACCGCTTTTGTTCAAAGGTGTCGCCAACGTGCCGACTTACTCGTAGTAGCTTTAATGCAGCATAACATTGCCAATCCCAGACTATTTTCCTGACACGGTCTTTGAACTCTACTCAAGGAATTAACAGCATTTTCCCTAAAACACATTCCATAATTTCAGTCGGACACTCTGACATCAAGTCATTTGCAATTTATATCAAATGGTTATACAGTAGCATTTTTTTTTGCAGAAGAAGACTCAGCTGTTGATAGCAGCTCTGTGAGTGTGTGCCGGGGATACTGCTGAGACAGCTAATCCTCCCTCTAATAAACATAGATGAACATAAATCTTACTTAAATCAACAACACAGGATCCAACATCAGGAGGACTTTAGGGGTTGGTGGAGGCAGCAAATGATGTTGGCACAAGCGTAATCTGCAGGGTAACAGGTTAAAATGGCGGCCGCTGTACACCTGCATACTTGTTTAATGGCATTACATTCACACAGCTGATGGCAAACAGCACAACACACGACTTTGATTTCATTTCGATGATGGCTGGTGGACTAGTGCTATCCATCACATTGCTCAAACAGTGTTCAATTGGGTTGCAGTCTGGTCACTGTGAAGGCCATTCAATGTTTTTGTGTTGTGGCACACTCATTGAAACATTCAGTGACCTCTCAAAGCCCTTCACAGAAGCATCTACATGCATCGTGCTTGTCACTTATTCAGGTTTATATATTTTGACCTTTGAAGTATACTTTCTTGTTCAAAACGTGTGAATTGGATTTTGGAATACATGGGGTCGATGCATTTCAAATCACTCAGGCTACTCATTAGCTTAATTAGCCCGAGTTACATTATGAATGTCTGGATGCAAAATTCGAAACTTTCTTCCTTCTTCAAATATGCACCAAACACATTCATACTTAAACACACACCGAAACACATCGACAAAAACTTTGAAAGTCACATAAGCAGAGAGGAGGCGCACACACTTTTATTTTACACCTCCCCTATTTTTACTCTCCTGACAATATTGTGTGTGTGTGTGTGTGTGTGTGTGTGTGTGTGTGTGTTTGTGTGTGTGTGTGTGTGTGTGTGTGTGCGTGCAGCGATGACCTTTCTGCAACGTTGCCCCGTATTCACTGGTTGTCAGCACAGTCTCTGTCCCAGGCCATCCGTCTCTGCCACCAGTCAGTCCTCCAACCAATCCTCCACCGTCCCATTAACACACAACACACACACACACACACACACACACACACACACACACACACACACACACACACACACACACACACACACACACACACACACACACACACAGACTCATACCCATTCTCATATGTACAGCACACATGTTCATATCTATACGCACGGACACACACGTTAAAAAACACACACACACAGACACACACAAACACACACGCAGACACACATACACACACACACACACACACACGCAAACACGCAAACACGCAATCCTCCATTGTCCCATTAGCCCGGGATGAGGTGCTCTGCTCTGCTTTGAGCCTCAGCTCAGCCTGGCTAGCCTGGGGGATCATTAAGGCCTTGCCGTGTGCATGCACACACACACACACACACACACACACTAGGGCTGTGGTAACGGGCTGGAGGAGTCCAGGTGGCCTGTTGTTATTTATAACAAAAGGAAACAACACAGCAGAACCGGCTGACATCAGGTCCGTACGGACCTGGGACGAGGGGATATGTGTGTGTGTGTGTGTGTGTGTGTGCGTGCGTGTCCCAGCAATGTTTTCTACTCGTTCGTTCCTCTATTTGTGAGTGTGTGTAGGTGTGTGTGTGTGTGGGAGAGAGAGAGATCACTGAAGGACAGCTCAAAGTGTCTGTCCACCCCCCCCCCCCCCCCCCACTCCCCCCACACACACACACACACACACCCTCTACCTCTAGACAGTGGTCTACCAGGACCAGTGGACCAGATGTTGGCTCCAGAGCAACAACAAGATTGATTGGTTTAATTGCCGGCACTTTGCTCTCTGGCGTTTGAATACCTAATGTCAACTCTTAAAGAATGTTTGCTCTATCTGCCTCGTTTTTTTTGTTCCGGTGGCTGAAAAATGTGTCACGTTCACTGATCAGTGTGGTATGTGTGTGTGTGTGTGTGTGTGTGTGTGTGTGTGTGTGTGTACAGTTCACCTCATTGTCTGTTCAACATCTCATTTCAAGGCTTTCACAGCTAACACTTTGCGTTGTGTCCTGTCAGCTTTTTCATTGCTACTTTTTAAACTCCCCCTCACCTTCCCTTTGTCTCTCTGCCTCTCGTCTCCATCAAACCACTTGACATCAAAATGTATGGCCGCCAGAGGCAGAGGTATGCTAACGCGCCCCACACACATCCTACCTCTACTGCGCGTCTACCTCGCGTCTGCGTCTGACTTTTGGTCACAGACTGTGAAATCAACGTAGAGCGAGCACACATCCAACCTCAGACGCACTGCTGAGGCGCGTCGGAGGCACGTCTGCAGCGCCGCTCCCCTTCACCTCAGGAGGCTCGCCTATTTTTTTCTGAGAGCAGCGCGTCTCTCTCGCGTCTCTGTGCTTTAACTGATAGAGAAATACTCTGCTGACAGTCATACCAGCAGCATTCACTCTAGTTACACGTTTACCCGGTGTGTGTATTTCAAAATAAAACATCCCTCAGTCGTATACGCAAATAATCCCTTTATTTCACGATGTAATTGTGCAATCAAAATCCGAGGGATTCAAAACCTAATTTTCAATTAGTTCTGGCATTTCATTTTTGGATAAATGACACAGAGATCCAATATAGTGAAGAAATAAAAAAGATCATGATGAGCGCAACAGTTTTCCGTTGCTCTATCTGTGTCTACGGCCTTCTTCTTCCCCGACCACACCCCCCTCTCTCTCTCCCGTATAAATCAGTAAAGTGATTTTTGAAATACTCTGCTGAGAGTCATATTGACTTCATACCGGCAGCTTTCGCTGTAGTTTCACCATTTCCTGGTGTGTCCCCTTCAAAATAAAACTTCCAACAAGCAGCAGCAGCTGCTGAGACGTTGCATGTGTGTCCGAGAAAAGTCCGAGAGAGGCAGCAGTAAGGTAAGGCGACGCGCTCCAGAGGTAGACGCAGGATGTGTGTGGGGCGCGTAAGTGTGTGGGTTTAACAGATGAAGGCACTTATCACAGATAACCAATCCCTAACATATACTGTACTGTATCAGAGGAACGTATATACTGTACCTTTCTCAGACAGGGGAGGCACTGTAGAAATTTAGCAAGCCTGTAAATGTGTGGATTGAGACAAATAATGTAATATTGTCTATGAAACTCGTAAGCAATTAATCCACGACAACGATTTTGGAATGTGAAATCTGTGCATTGTTCTGTTATTTTACATAAGAAGTTACAACATAGTTATTTTATGAGTGACTCCCACAATTGGTAATATGGCATTTATTTAATCAAATGGAGGATCGATTGCAATCAGACAATCTCACTCTGTAACAGTGTTTTTTTTTTGCATTAATTAACAGCCAGGGACCAGGGTGATTCATATCGATGGATTATTACCTCAAATAAACATCATGTTTTACAGTGAAAAAGTTAAACAGACAACAATGAGTGAGCACAGACTCCAATCTACTGAATAGTGTGGTAAGTGTCATAACCTTTAGCGATATACCACATCATGTTACATATTGAATGACATATGATCAAATGCAGTCTTCTTTCCTTCCCACTCTCATGTATATTACTAAATTAATACTCAGGCAAATTACCAACTATAACGGCTGTTTGAGGGTTAAGACAAAGTTTTAAGGTTCAGGTATGAATTAGTTTCAGGTGAGTGTTAGGGTAAGGGTTGGGGTTAAGCTCTTAGTTTTGACAGTTAGGATTAGGGTAAATGGCTAGGGAATGCATTATGTCAATGAGATTTTAAATATAGCGCTACAAATCTGTGTGTGTGTGTGTGTGTGTGTGTGTACGTGTGTGCTGGCAGAAAGGGGTCGGCCAAGGATGGGAGGTGCTTGTCAAGGCCAAAAAGCATGGGTTCCCTGCCCTAGTCCGCCCACCTACACACACACACACACACACACACACACACACACACACACACACACACACATTTCAAAACACACACACCTACACACACCCTCTCACCGTCTCTCCCCTTTGTAGCATGTACCTCTCCACATCTGTCACTCTGGCAAGAGGAGTAGGGAGGGAAGAAGGGAGAGATAGAGCAATGGAAGGAGAGGAGGGAGGGAGGGAGGGAGGCACGCAGCAGACAATTAATTGTGTGGCCGGTTGGAGAGGCAGGAAGAGAGGGAGAGAGAGAGAGACAGTGAGAGAGATAGAGAGACTGAGAGAAAAGGAGGAAGGGATGGAGAGAATAATAAAGTGTCCCCGGTAAGCATTAATCTCCCGCACACTGCAGGCGTGTCAGTGGAGGCTAGCTGGTGACTAATGCCACGTTTTGCATACAGTGGTCACAGACAAGAGCTTCCTCACCCGGGCTCACAACGCATGAAGGGCTTTAACTGGGAGACAAGCAGACAGGGAGGCAGGAGGTACAAGTAACATTTTCACAATGCAAATGTGAAAGTCAGTGATATTCATTGCTGTGCCATTTACACTTAACGCACACCCCCCACCCACCCCGTGCCATGGGTGTCTGATGTTAAAAAGAACACAGCCAAGGAAGGGATTGGAGCCAGACTGTTGGAATGCTAGCCATGGGGGGGGGGGGTCATAATCAAAGCAGCAAAAAGGCCAAGATATACTGACTTTGAGGGTGCACTCACACTAGGCGATCCGTACCGTGCCCAAGAACGATTGACGGCTCAAGTCTAGTTCGTTTGACCAGTGTGAATGCTGTTGCCTTACCAGTGTTGAATGCTGTGCCTTCGGTCTCCAGTGGGGGACATCCTGTACCTTTGGTCTCCAGTGGGGGACATCCTGTACCTTTGTTTTCCAGTGGGGGACATCCTGTGCCTTCGGTCTCCAGTAGGAGACATCCCTGCCTCTTTTACCCTCCACATCCTTATATACGGCAATGTGTCTGCAGATTATCTTCCAAGGGTGGTAATGTATAGTGGCACCATTTCATTCATCGTTATTAAGGTAATTGTTAGGTTGCATTATTAGAGCAACCATTTTAAAGGGGGAGGTGTTATGTGCAGATCTGTTCCCTGTTTGCAGTGCTCCTGGAGCTCCTCCTTCAGCCGCCCCTCCTTCTCCTCGTTACCTGCCACCTGCTGCTGCCTATTAAGCCTGGAGGCTTCTCTCACTCTGCCTCTCCAGCCAGGGCCAGCAACATGGTCACCATTCACCCTTTTAGTTAACCTTTGTTATAATAAACACAGTTTTCTTACACATTTACCTGTTTTTTTTGTACCTGTTTTTGACTGCTTTATGTTGCTTCCTCGAGCCGGGTCGTAACATATTGGGGGCTCGTCCTCCCCTAGACAAACTTTGTATGCTTTGGGTGGTGTTTGGCAGTGTGGCTGTGGCAGCTCTTTCATGGTGAGTATGGTGAGTATTGAATTTGAGTGCTTTTGATTTAAAGTTGTGAGTGATCTCCCTGGTTAGTTAGGGAGTGTGCCAGCTGGGCAGAGCAATATGTCCTTCCATCAGTGCACTATTTGTTATTTTGCCTTTTTTATTTTCGAGGTTATCCTGGGTGGAGACTTGTCTCTGGTGGGGGCGAGCGTATCAGGGCCTTGGCCACAGGGCTGAGGTTAACTGAGCTTTTCTTTAAAGAAGCCTCAAGCCCGGTACGTCTCAGAAGCCAGTTAGGTTTAGGTTAAAGGTAGGCAGGTACCAGGGGGTTTGCTTTGATGATCATTTGCACTCGGAGGCTTGCTCACTGTACTCAGCAGTGATTTGATTTGTAATGTTAGCTGAGTTAGTGATTGCTTTATGGGGACAGTTGTGGTTCCAGGTTCCTAACTTAGGTTTTTTTCCTGCAGCTTGTGGATTTGTGGTGGTGTGTAACTTGACTTTGTCGGCTAGTTCTCTCGAGGTTGTTGTTGCCTTAGTTTTGATTACCAGCAGGTTCTATTTTGGTAATAGTTTTGCATGGGTAATATGTTATGCTACTTAGTAGTTGATGGGAGATCTAGGCCTATTTCGGTGATCTTGGTTATCTTGGTTGCAAGAACCATTTAGTAGAGATGATTTGTGACTAGCTGTAGTATTGGATAAAGTGTACACTGTATGTACTGGTTTAAGTTGAAACCTTGTGTAAAAGCAATTGGTGTATTTTGTTTTTTTGTTTTGTTTTTTGGTTAGTAAAGTTATCTAGTATGGCAGCACCCACAGTTCTAGGTGACTTTATTAGCGCACCCTCAGAGGAGTTGCTTTGTCAGCTTTCTAAAGAACAGCTCCTTAGCCTTGCCGGTCATTATGACATTGAGATTGCCAGTGGTGATAAACGCCTTAAAGATAGTTTAAGAGAAGCACTTAAGGCTATTCTAGCAGAAAGAGGCATTCCTTCCTTCGGTCTCCAGTGGGAGACATTCCGTCCTTCGGTCTCCAGTGGGAGACATCCTGTGCCTTCGGTCTCCAGTGGGGGACATCCTGTGCCTTCGGTCTCCAGTGGGGGACATCCTGTGCCTTCGGTCTCCAGTGGGGGACATCCTGTACCTTTGGTCTCAAGTGGGAGACATCCTGTACCGTTGGTCTCAAGTGGGAGACATCCTGTACCTTTGGTCTCCAGTGGGAGACATCCTGTACCTTTGGTCTCCAGTGGGGGACATCCTGTCCTTCGGTCTCCAGTGGGAGACATCCTGTACCTTTGGTCTCCAGTGGGGGACATCCTGTCCTTCGGTCTCCAGTGGGAGACATCCTGTGCCTTCGGTCTCCAGTGGGAGACATCCTGTACCTTTGGTCTCCAATGGGGGACATCCTGTACCTTTGGTCTCCAGTGGGGGACATCCTGTACCTTTGGTCTCCAGTGGGAGACATCCTGTACCTTTGGTCTCCAGTGGGGGACATCCTGTACCTTTGGTCTCCAGTGGGGGACATCCTGTACCTTTGGTCTCCAGTGGGAGACATCCTGTACCTTTGGTCTCCAGTGGGGGACATCCTGTACCTTTGGTCTCCAGTGGGAGACATCCTGTACCTTTGGTCTCCAGTGGGAGACATCCTGTACCTTTGGTCTCCAGTGGGGGACATCCTGTACCTTTGGTCTCCAGTGGGAGACATCCTGTACCTTTGGTCTCCAGTGGGGGACATCCCGTCCTTCGGTCTCCAGTGGGGGACATCCTGTGCCTTCGGTCTCCAGTGGGGGACATCCCTGCCTCTTTTACACACATCCTTATATACGGCAATGTGTCTGCAGATTATCTTCCAAGGGTGGTAATGTATAGTGGCACCATTTCATTCATCGTTATTAAGGTAATTGTTAGGTTGCATTATTAGAGCAACCATTTTAAGGGGGGAGGTGTTATGTGCAGATCTGTTCCCTGTTTGCAGTGCTCCTGGAGCTCCACCTTCAGCCCCTCCTTCTCCTCGTTACCTGCCACCTGCTGCTGCCTATTAAGCCTGGAGGCTTCTCTCACTCTGCCTCTCCAGCCAGGGCCAACAACATGGTCACCATTCACCATTTTAGTTAACCTTTGTTATAATAAACACAGTTCTTACACCTTTACCTGTTTTTGACTGCTTTATGTTGCTTCCTCGAGCCGGGTCGTAACAATGCTTCATACCGTACTCAAGCACGGTACACTTCCTTGGCCCTGGCCCGGTTGGAAGAGTTGTGCTTATGCATGCTACAGATGCTCATGTACGAGCACCACACAAGCACGTGCACACACATAGACAGTGGTCCTGACTTCAGTTTATATATGCAACTCATCCAGTCAACGAACATTAAATCAAACGCATGTCCTTGTGATTGCAGTCCAGCGAGGGACTGGGTAGGGGGAACAATCCTGCTTCGGTACGGTACAGTTCAACTGGTCCTAGTGTGAGTGCGCCCTTAGTCCATAGTACGGGTCAAGCTCAACAAATACTGGATCACCATAATGCATCTTGATAGCTTATTGTCATTTGGATAGATAGATAGATAGAAAGATAGATAGATAGATAGATAGATAGATAGATAGATAGATAGATAGATAGATAGATAGAGTGCTTTATTTATCCCCAAAGGGAGATTTCAGAAATATGACTCGCCGTGCTTGCCATATGCCCACATCTTTTAACCTCCCTGCTCCAATGTTTGCAGCGCAGGCTTTCTGCTATAAATCAAATCAACTTTATTCTATCAGAACAAAGCCCTTGAGATGTTTTTGTGAGGTTGTTTCAGAACAAACAGTTACGATAACCAACTAAACACACAAAGCACAAATAAAAAAATTGCAAAGAAAATTAGGATAATCTCAACGTAAGTAAGAACACTATTATAAAACAGGTTTACAGAGCTTTGAAGCGACTCTAAGCTCACCGTTTAGCAGTCTGGCCAACAGCTTTACTTTAGCTGTGGCTATGTCTCAGAAGGAATAAACCAGGTGTGGTGGTTCGATCCCCAACATAAGTGGGCAAAACCTGAACCCAAATTACACCCAAATACTTGCCGCCATTGGTGGTGTAAATGTTGTTGGGTAAATATGAGGCAAAATTGTACTTTTGATAAATAAATGCAGCTATATATCGCTCATTTAGGAGTCAGTAGAGACCAAAAGCAGACCTAAAAGAGCGTTCATATTAGACTTAAGGCCTTTGCACACCGGACACGTCGCGAATAAACAGCATGAAAATGTGTGTAATTTCGACCGCAAATTTCGACACGTCTGACAATCGGAACGTCTTAAAAGTTTTGAATTCCGTTCAAAATGATAAAGGCCGCAATTTCGCAAAGGGAAATCATGTTCCTGATATGGAAGCTTTTTTTGACTCTATTTACGTTTGATATTTATTAATAATGCGCAAGTTGATCACACAAGAAAATAACGTGTCATGTGTGCAAAGGCCTTTGCAGTACATTCAACCAAGTGGAAACAAACACAAACTCAATGACATGTAATCTAGTAACTGCTCAGTGTGGAAACAAGAAGCTAACTCTTCACCACATCAGGAAATCATTTTCACAATAGTACAATTGTGACAATTTACAGAGCACAGTATAAGCACCAATTGTATTGAATGGCTATCAGAATTGATCCTGTCACATACTTTGTTAAGTTTGAGGCTGCTTGAATAGAAGTAGATGTAGCTAGCAATTCAAAGCCTGGACTCCAAAGAGTACCAAACGCTTGTGAAATGTATCACTTGTGTACTGCTGAGGCATTTCCCCTGCTGAACTCACAGTGACTTTATGAAGCCTTGTTTTCTTTGGCAGAGCAAACGGGCCAGAGGAAATGAAACTGAAGACACTTGATCCCCTGATATGCCCCTTTGACAAACACACACAAACACACACACACACACACACACACACACACACACACACACACACACACACACACACACACACAGAGACGCTCACCGACGCACACAGACACACACAGACGCATACACACAAAAAAACACACACACACACACACACACACACACACAGACAAGCAATACAGCTCCCAGTATAGCTGAACCGATGGCTTCTCTAACTTTATCTAACATTAAACATTCTCTCCATGCGAACACACTGCCACACATTGTCTATCATGGAAGCGTGTGTGTGTGTGTGTGTGTGCGTGTGTGTGTGTGTGTGTGACTGCTGCGGGTATAAGTGTGCACTCCCGATGCCTGTCTGTGGTTTTGTGTGTATGCGCTTTCAATTGATTTCCCTGGCTGATCAATAGCATTTAGGCCCCTTAACTACCTTCCATACCATCTGTTATAACAGACAGCGTACAGGTGTGTGTTTGTATGTGCATGTGTGTGTGTGTGTGCATGTTTTTGAATGCATCTTTTTGAATATATCTTTGCCATCTTTTCCTCACAAACAAAATGTATAAATCAGCATACACATGGGGGGGGGGGACGTAAGCAGGGAGAAGGGAAAACAAATCGAAAGATAAAATGGCGCAAGGAGAGATTCACAAACCCATGATAACTCTACATTTTCTTTAATGATGGAGAGGAGCCGTGCCCACCAGGCCCCAAAGTTTATCCTTTCACTTTGAAAGAGCCAAGGGGCAAAAGAGATGAGTCTTTCCAGGTAGAGGGTGCCAATTAGCAATGTGTGCTTTATAGTATTTACATGTTTTGGGCTATCTATCATGCTAATCGGGGAGCGGGTCGATTCATCATGCCCGGGCTTGTGATTAATGCAGGGTGAGGGTCGGGCTGGTGTCCTGTGGCTGAAAGGAGATGGAAAAACAACAATAACTAAGTGGATTCTTCTCCCTCTGCTCAGTGGGAGAGGACAAGTAAGTATGTAAGGAAGGCATCCCATATGACTTTACCATCCTCTCTCTCTCTCTTTCTTTCTCTCTGTCTCTCTCTCTCTCTCTAGTCTCTCTAATCAATCCAAATTTGCATGCTGGGAGAAAAAGTATAGGAACAACAGAGAAGTGCCAAAGAAAGTAGCGGGAAGGGAAGATGCTGTTGTCTTAGTTTTATGAAGTTTTTTTTTTTTTTTTTTTTTTTTTCGGGTACAGGGTGGATTGTGGGAAAGCAATATCCTCTAGGCCTTTTAATCATGTGATGACGGGCCCTAGGACCTGTCTCAGTGTGTGTGTGTGTGTGTGTGTGTCTGTCTTTGTGTGAACTGCGAGCCCCATTGATCAAAGCCAGTGCCTGTGTGATGGGATAGAGGGACATGGCCGGCCGGTGGACACAGCAGGCTCTCCCCATGTCGTCCTCCACACTATAGCAGAGCTGGCTGGCTCGGGCCGGGGCGCGGGGCCATTTGTCAAAGTTTTATCTGATTCCAGAGGTATTGGATCTATCAGTCATTTGCCTACGAGAAGAGAGAGAGGAGATTGACCTACCTCTATGGGTATTTCTCTGGATTAGACCCTTAGCTGATATTGGTAGCGACAGAAGCCTTGCCATTATAGGTGACAAAAGCACTGTAAAAGCAGCCCTCATTAGTGTTGTAAGTGTACCGCTGTAAGTTGATTGCGAGTAAAGGGGGAGGGGGGGTATGGAGGGGGTAAGGTGGGGATTTTGAGTTGTGCGAGAGACGTTGGAGGTGTCCCTGGAGTCTGAGTGGTCCCCCCCCCCCCTCTCACTGGGTTTTAGATTGCCTTCCAGACTGACAAAGCACCTGCCAGACATTCATCAACGATCCCATCCATCTGTCCATCAGGTCGGCGGTCCGCTCGGTCATCAACAGGTAATGCCTAGCGGGGGCCGGGCTGCCTGATAATGAAAGATAGGAAAACATCACACACTCTGTCACCCAGCGTTAAGGCCCATATGTATCCCACTTAAGACCAAAACATGCATCTCATGCATTGCTATTTTTTTTTAGCCCTATCGCTATAGCTTTCACACTTTGTCTGTCTTACATTTTGCTACATAACATTTCAATATGAAATTCAAATCCACAACATCCTGTTAAATATGTAATGTGGGGATGATAGTTATCATCTGAAAAGAGTTAAGCATATGTACCAATCCAAATGAAAGATATTGTCATTTCAGTTTGATAAACTTTACAGACATTTGGGTTGAGACGGGGCAGGGTATGCTCTGGTTCTTATCACAAAATATGCCCTACCGTTCTATACAAACAAAGACTGTTGCCACGGAGAACGTCTGATACGGCCACACCCACACAGTCCAGTCAAACAGTCTAAAATGCAATTTTTTTTTAGCTATGTGTCATACTTCTAAACATTTATTTTCAATACGATTTTTGCAAAAGCCTATTGAGACACCCAACTTTGATATAATGTATTAACTTTATAGCTATTTTAGGCCTGGCTTCCAGAGACTTTAATCATTTAACATTGTTTATAAGTCAAATATCCCTGTTGTTTGGTAATTGTCTCAAATAATTTCATGAAAAAAAAGAAAAAAAAATCTCTGCATGTGATATTTCTTTTTTCAGCTCATTCTTAAGTGGTCTGACTAACAAGCAACCATTTAGGCACGTTCCACCTAAATTGCCCTGACTATGTTTAGCTTTCCTGGCAGACATTGCTGCTTAATTGCCACTTAATTAGCTGTTTTACCCTCGCAATGCTTTGACCCACTTGGGACAGGTCTCTCATTATAGAGGCAGAGCATCTGAACTCATCGCGCTTTTCTAAAAAAAAAAAAAAACATACTGCGCCGAAAAACACAATTATCGGCATTTAGACTCATGCGCTTTAGCATAGGTGTTGTTTGGCTCCATTTTACACGGCTAATGGGCCTTCTCCCAGGGACTCACTAGTGGTGACATTGGCTTTCAACTTTAAAGAGTTTACTTTCTGCTTCACAGAATTGAGGATTGTTATTTGTGAGGTGTCTATACTGTATGAAGGGAGCTGTTTTTATTAGGGTACTTGGTTAGAAGCACCAATACATGCATGTATTAACTCAGGTAAGTCTCACTCTGAAAATATCTATATAATGTGGTTTTCATGACAACTACTTGTTACAAAGGTGTCGATAGAGATGCCAATGAAATGGTTCAGGACAGGCTGTAGCAGTATAGAGACTAAAGTATGGCTGGTTATCCTTGAATAAAGCAGAAGACTTTGAGTTGATGTCATGGTGGTTGTGTTATTGGTGATGCTCCGATGCCCCACAGGGCCCCCTCTGGTAACAGTTCAGGCCCAGTGAGCAAACCCCTTGCTCTTGCTCTGCACCCCTCCCGGGCTACATCAATACGCCCCCAAGTTTCTGCAACAAGCCCAAACACACACACACACACACACACACACACACACACACACACACACACACACACACACACACACACACACACACACACTTCGATAAGACCTGCATCCACAGTATACATCAAAGATTGAGCTTCTGCTGGCAGGAAGACAAGCTGTTTCCTCTGTTAAACTTTCCTCCCCATGTTATCAGTCACACTTCAAACTGACGAATCCCCCCCCCCCCCCCACCCCCGAACCGGATCCCTTACAGTCAAAAGCTTTTAATTTTGCTCGGTCCGATGCCCATCTCTCTCCCTCTCCCCTCCCTCTGCCTGCCTGCCTGCCTGCCCCGTGAATCTCTTTCCACTGACTAAGAGTAACAAAAAAAAACGGAGAAGGCGAGAGACGTGCGGCTTCTTAACCGCGGTGCAGATATTGGCAGAGTGTCATCGGAATGAATGAACCGCTCACGCAATCGCAACTGCCAAGCTTGTCAGCCCGTGAGCCGGGGATGCATGACTGACACCCCCTGATTGGTCCATTTAATATAGAGAGACTGAGAGAGAGATGGAGGGAGGAAGTATAGACTGCTGCCTGCCTGCCTTTCCCTTCTGAGCTCTTTGAAGGGAAGAGGTGTAAGTCCATTTGTTGAAAGACGTGAAGCGCTAACTCTCTAGGTATGGGCCCTGTATGCCTTGTTAGAGAGAGAGGGAGATTTGTTCTTCTTCTTCTTGTTATCACGCCGAGGGGAGCGAGGGGGAGTTAGCATGCAGTTTGTTATCGCTTCAACCCCAAATGTTTCTGACAAATCGACTGGAGACAGCCATCAAACAGTCTGGCGGAACAAGACGTTTTGAAGAAGCTATGGTGTCGGACATAAAATACACTGAAGTTCACTGAAGGGTTGAGCGAGCAGGCACCGACACTCGGAGGAGGGAGAGAGGACACCAATTTCCAGTTAGACATACAGTACATATCAGTGTGTTAGCCACTGAGCTAACCAAAGCTAACCCCAGTCAAGGAAGTGGATAGGCTTCTAACTCTGGGCCCCGCAAAGTAGCAGGGAGGAGCTTGGGTGGAGCTTAGACCTGAGTCTTCTGTTTACTAAACAATACCATCAAATGCTACAATTTAACATACAGCCAGAGAGAGGAGGACTGTGCAGATAAACACACCACAACATGGTACAGTGGGGTAGAAGTGTTCATTGAGAGGGATTATTTTTGTGTGAATTGTTATTACATGGTGCATAGTATGCCCTTAATGTGTACACATACTGTTTTGTATGTTTGTACCATTTTAAACTTTTACCATTTTAATCAAACTCAAGGCGTATTCAGATAAGGTGTATTTGGTATGTAGGATGTTGGTTGGTGAGGAAGGCATGCTGTTGATTTTCTCATGTTGTGTGAACAGTCCTTCTTTATTCCCAGCTATCAGCCTTCATCAAACACTACGATCGTCACTGATGAGAAATTACAGTTTAATGAACTGGTTGATGCAACAAGCACACCTGTCTCATTCTATCAACCCTATCGCTCCATCATGGCACATTTGTTCTGGAGAAGAATAAAACTCCTGTTTGTTTGTGTAAGTCTGTTGTGCAGCTTTCCCTTTTGGCTGTATGTTGGGACTCCTTCTGCTTTACTTCCCTTTGAGAAACTGCTGTGCGGCTACAGGGTGACAGGCCAAAGCAGAACACACTCTGTTTCAGCATGTAATTTCATGTTACTGGGAATCCAACATTATTGTTTTCTCCCCCCTCCCCTTCCCGCCCCACTCTTTGCTCCAATTTAGAGACAAATCAATATTCAGCTTTGTTTATCAAAGTGACAGCCCCCTGGATATTGCATTTTGCATTTTTATGTATTCTTTTATAAGCGGGTATTAAAACATAATATATCTGAAGTCTCTGGGTTTTTATGGGCCTGACAAAGGGTAGGGGAGGCGCTGTTAATGGTGTAAAACAGTTGAGCAATGGCTGCCCCCCTGTTCATACACTCATAGTTGAGAATATCCATCACACACATACACACACCCACACACACACACACACACACACACACACACACACACACACACCGGCACCATAAGCATCGGTGTTTGCCTAATGAAGATGTTCTCTCGCTTGTCGATGACAGACAGAAATCACAGTGGAATTCCAGGAGGGCGTGTCTTATGTACGTATGTGAACATGGATGTTAGCTTGTGTGTATAAAGTATGTTGGACTTGCCTTTTTTGTATGTGTGTGTGTGTGTGTGTGTGTGTGTGTGTGTGTGTGTGTGTGTGTGTGTGTGTGACTGTATACTTGTGGTTACAAGTACATACAGCGAAAGTCTCATCTTGATCTTGACGTCCCAAATCATGCATTATTTGCAAACCAACCATAAATGAGTGACAGCGGCAACCCCATGCATACAAATCAAGGGCCCATTATCCAGCGCAGTCTGTCAGTTTGGCGTTCCGTATGAGACTTGGGGCCGAGGGGCGAGTCGTACCAGAGGTCCTGATAAATGCTTGGGCTGATTGGCCCTGTGAGTGATGGAGCACTAACCCTGTTTAGCTTCTTTAATATACTTGTATTAGCATGAATAAATAACGAGTGTGTCCGGATGCTACAAATATTTGATTGTGTCTCCGTAATATGCCACGGTCGACTCTCTTGGTCGACTCTCTTGGTGTCACGGCTGAGGCGGACTGACATCCATCTTTATCGCCGGCCCTTTAAATCAATTATATAAAAAAATGTCAGAGAGAGAGAGAGAGAGAGAGAGAGAGAGAGAGAGAGAGAGAGAGAGAGAGAGAGAGAGAGCCACAGAGGGGTGAGCGGACGATGAGTGCTGTGTGGTAGGGTGTGTGTGTGTGTGTCCCATTCCAGCTGTGCCAAGACATCTTGCCTTTTGTGCCCCTGTTTTAAAACACAAAAAAGCTGTTAAGTGTTATGATGGGTGGCAGACATGGGTTGGGGAAAAATACCACATATGTATCAGGGGTCCAGCGTTTCCGTAGCTAAACAATGGTTTGATAGATAGGTCCTTTAAACTAAAAGCATATTTAAATCTTAACTTCTCCCCTCTATCTCTGTCCACTCTGCCTCCCTGGCCGGCTGTTCAGACAGATGCCTTGTACACCCCTCCCACACAGGCAGCATTAAGCCATTTGACCTCTGAACCCTCCACGACAGGGTTGGTAAATAAACGGACAGATACACCAGGCACACGCATACAAATCGTATCCAGAAATTCTACTAAAGGGTTTATATGTAGGCTACGCATATTTAATGAGATATTGCCTAATTTGCATATTTTATTTTATTTTTTAGACAAAGTGTAATACAAAAAGTATTTCTGTTAATATGAAGATTAATCTGGTAAAAATGTGTGAGGATATCTATAAAGGAAAAAAAAAGTCCCATTCACCACGTAGTGTGATACTAGTGTAACCTGTTGTGGTCAATTTCAGGACTTTCGTCCCCGGATAGAGATTTTGTCACACATCCCACGTTGTTCACTGGGGTCATATTAGTCTATAACAGTTGAGATAATCTTCGCTTAATGAAGCGCATACAAAACTTTCTCAGCACCTAGACTAATTTGTCTTTTTTGGTTCTCAATGGAAAAAGCTGAAGAACATACAGTAACCGGTTGGTCCCATACATGTACATCTGCCTAACCTACCCACCTCTGTTAAAGGGGAAGTGCACTGTCGCCTGAGCGTTTCTTTTAGACCTTCTAGTAGGGATGAGTGTGTCAGCTGAGTAATAATGAGAAGTGTCAGGTTATAATTTGCCGCGCATGTACACCTACATGAGTATGATTGCATGTTGCTAGTTATCTGATAGCTGCGGTGCTTTGAATTAGCAGGTCAAGTATGCATGAAAAAAGCGCATGCCAATCATCTAATCCAATCCAAATGAGTTTTTACTTTAACCACGTTTTTCTTCATTGCAACCCATGAGCACACAACTTTAATAGACTCATGAATAGTATGTAATGGAATAGTATGTAATGTAATGGAACCCATACCCATTAGCTTTCCTTAACCATCATTGATCTAAAATACCTTGCCTATCATATATTCATGGTTCTACAGTGATGTTCAAGGTTTTAGACATCACAGAAGTGACAAACTACATATTGTTGACTTAATTTGGACTTTTTTTTCTCGTCATGATGTTTTTAGGAATGAATTTGCATAGATTCAGTCTTGACATGTATTGATGTTCAATATCTAACAGCTTAAGCAAATGTGTACATCATTGAACATGGAAAAAGGGGATAAATGCTACCTGATAAATGGTTGATTCGAAGCTGTCTGCATTTTTCCTTTAAAACTGAAAGCACAGAGAAAAACGGAGAGTAAAATAAAAGAGAGACGCCTCGGTGCAGCCTGAGCGAGTGCAAGCCAGCCGAGTGTGTTGAGAGAACACCCTCTCTCTTCTCACAGTGCAATATTGAGACTGACGTTTTATATTTTCCATTGAATTACACCTCATACGAAATTCACTTTGAACAGTTTTGAAATCTTAACTTCCTCTTTGGCATGGCTTTACATCTTAAAAAAAATAAGGGAAATAGCACTGATTTCAACCCCACCGCCAGTCTTCATCTGTCAATCATCCCCCCCGTGATCTGAAGACGCGCCGGTGCTCTGAGTGAAGAATATCAAAGTGAAGTAAATAGGTTAAAGTGTGTGCATCACTTATTATTCATCACAAAAAACTAGTTCAACCAAAGTCATATTTTCTCCCCTTTTTTTTTTCCTCTTCCTCACACACTAAGTGCAAATACTGACACATGTACTTCAAGGCTCCCCGCAGCATTTTCAAAGAAGGGATCTGCCTTTATTAAAAATTCATAAGGTCATATTAATTAGAGACGGAATATCTTTTTTTCTTCTTCCATGAGAGCGATGAAGAAATAAAAAAAAAGTGTGTGTGTGTGTGTGTGTGTGTGTGCGTGTGTGTGTGTGTGCGTGTGTGTGTGTGTGTGTGTGTGTGTGTGTGTGTGTGTGTGTGCGGGGGTTTTGATTTGGCTGGCCTCAAATTGAATGGAGAAGGTGAAAGGCACAAGGCTAAAACACGTGCTTTGTTCTGAGGCCAGTCTCTTTGTTCATCAAGCCCACCACTAATTTGTTCACCCGCCCCCACCTTGCGCAAGAAGACACACACACACACACACACACACACACACACACAGCACACACACACACACACACACATCACAGCACAGACACAAACACTCCTCCTCAGCCATATTTCTCCTTTATTGCATATTCTTTTTTAGTTGAGTGCCACTGATTTGAAATGCTAATTAAACATATTTTTAATGTATTCGCCGGGCTCATCAAGGCAGACTCATATATCAAAGTGTCCAAAGTTGTATTGATGTTGGATATCAAAGAGGTGATTACTTCATAACATCCACATTTCTTTTTTTTTTTAAAGCCGTTAATTGTCCTCGTCCAACCAGCATTTGCGGAGAACGATAAAAAAAAAAGCAGACTGTGGTTTTTATTTTTTTAAATGTTTATTTTTGTTTCAACAGCTGCTGATGAACAGATAATCAATTAGCCTCATTTTCCCAGAATGCTGTATCAGTTTTTATTATTTCCAGTTTTGCCTTTCATGTTAAACTGTAAGCTTGCACATTACCGAGAGCAACTCCGTAAAGCCCTCGTTAACGGAGCACAGACTCAAACAAACAAACAAGCAAACAAACAAACAAACAAACGCACTTCCTCGTCCTATCTTGTCACTGCGTTTGTACGATACATTTGTGGACTTGCACGCAGACATTTGCACACAAAGTACACACGTCCTGTCAGCAGGTGAAGAGATTGTGTGTAAATGTAACATATGTGTGTGTGTGTGTGTGTGTGTGTGTGTGTGTGTGTGTGTGTCTGTGTGTCTGTGTCTGTGTGAGTCAAATGCACAAACAATAAAAAAGATGCACTATAAAATACATGAAAGGAAATAATTCATTAACAGCCTACTTTACATCCCCCCCCACCCCTATTTCCCACTAATTAGACTCAGAAACGATAAGAAAAGCTTTTCTTTCTATTTCAAACAGCTAGAGATGATAATAGTGCTGATGTTGAGATACTCATAACTGTGCTGTGTGTACTCCATATCAGAAGGAGCGCCATGGTGAGAGGGGGAAAAAGGAACAATGAGCCATCAGAGGATCCTTTTTCATTTTCATTTCCTTTTCATTTCTTGCGCGTGTGTCCTTTGCGATGGTGTCCATACTTCTTTCTCTCTCCCCTACCCCACCCCCCTCGTTCCCCATGTGTGTGTGTGTGTGTGTGATTCTGATGAAGCTAATGTCATTAACTCTCCCTGCCACTTTCCAGGTCACTAATTCTTCAGCTCCGAGTTCATTGTGCCCCAGACCCGCGATTTGCTGTCTGCCGTAACGAGGTTATTTCTGGGTTATTACCTTCCCTCTCTCAACGATATGGCACCTGATGGGGAGGCATGGAATTGATATAAATCAAAAAGTGGTTCGTGCGATGAACAAATTGAAATATTTGCTCATTTTTGCTCTCCTCCTGTCCCTAAAAAATCTGCATATTCAGATCTGCAAAAAAACAGGTTCTTTCCTCCATATTCTACCTGACATTAACATACAGGCTGTAACGGCTACTTTATCGGTGATACAGACATTAGATCATGAGCCTTTGTGTGTACACATGATATTATTAGCAATGTGACATTGTTATTCTGCCTGCATTATGACCAGATACTTCTATGTATTGTATTATGGAAATGAGTTGGTGCTTGAGACAGCAAGAAGAGGCAAAGTGAGGGTATACTTTTCAACATGTTAGGGATTTGTTTAGAGTCAAGTGAACATTCCCTTTGAGTTATTAAGTGAAGCAACCCTGTTCGCACACAAGCAGTACACACTTTTCCATTTTTAATTCAAACATGTTGATTAGGGTTGATACTATAGCTAACCCACTCAACATACTAAAACTATCACTACTACGACATACAGTGCATCAAACTCACTCATTAGATTACGCCATGTGTAGCTAAGCTGTGTGTGGTCGGTTCACTTCTCCTGCTGCCTGCCACACCGCTCACCCCAAAGCTATGATGACAGTTTAAGCATTTGTTTGAGCCCCACATGCCACCACACAATCCACCTGTTAGAGCCAGAGTTTATATACGCCCTGCTGTGCTGAGTTTTGGTCTTTCCTTTTTGGAGGAAGTGGGAGCCTGTCACATAGTAATCCATTTCACATGATTCCGCTGACGGTAATAAGCAAGTGCGTCAATTCAGATTTTCCGCGGAAAAAAAATCTGAATTCTAATTGAAAATGGATTTAAAAACCAACTAGAAGAGAAATGTTGAGACTAAACACTTTTAGTTTTGATACATTAAGGACCAAATGTGTAAATCACTTTACGTAAACTTTATAATTAGGGCACATTTATTAACTGTTACTTGCTTGATAAGCATCAACTTAGCAATACCAGTTAATAACTGCTACGTTAATGTTTCATATGCATTAATTAAGCATTAACTAACTGTTATGCTTAGTTTACATAAATTGCTTAACTAAGCATTAGTTAACAAAGCATATTAATGCTTAACCATGCTTAATCCACCATTAATAACTAAGCATTTAAAGTTATTTAATGCTATATAAGCATCAACTAACAGCTACTTATTGTGCCCTTTTGCAACATGTTACCTGATCATTTCTCATGTAGATTCGGTATCTTGATATGGATTGTGTGTTTATACCAGGTGAACAAAACTGTTCTCAATGTTAACACATCCATCTCCCTGAAACACTACTGTCTTGGGTTCTCATTTACATATCAACAGGCATGCATTTTTTGGTGACATTTCTCTTTCTCTCTCTCTCTCTTTTTTTCTTTTGCCCTTGCAGTCCCATTTTCAATTATCCCGTTGTGGGGGGAAAGGCAGCGTCGGATTCCCAGACAATCCCATTTTCCAGGAGGCAGCAGGCGAGGTGTGAATGTGAACGCACGGGAGCAGAAGAGTGGCTGCCTGAAAAGAGAAAGAACGACGCTGCTGGCATTTGACTCTGCTGAATAAGCCCAAGGTGTTGAGTCTGCCAGGTTAAAGAGGTTACGGATGGGAGTGTGTGTGTGTGTGTGTGTGTGTGTGTGTGTGCGTGTGTGTGTGTGTGCGTGCGTGTGTGCGTGCGTGTGTGTGTGTGTGTGTGTGTGTAGGCAGGGCGTAAAAGAATGAGACGGCTGTGTGTGGGTGTTAATGAGAGACTACGTTGGAAAAGGCAATGCGTATAGGAGGACAGAGAGAGAGAGAGAAAGAGAGTGATAGAGAGAGGGGGAGAGAGGGGAGGGAGTGAACCGGCCTTGCTCATTAAGGTCTGTCTCATTGACAGGGGAAATGAGGCTTGCTGATGGCTCGGTGTGTGGAAGGTATCATCCTTGTCCAAGTGAGTCATGAAAAGACAGAAACAGACAGAAAAAGAAAATAAGATTCAACTCCATTAACACAAGTATTCAAGCCGTCTTCAGTGGTCCTTTGATTGGTACCCAAATGTCACAGAAATACGTGTAGTAGTGTTACATCTCTCCAACTAGCACACTATGCATTTGTTTCTCTCCTGCCTATGACTCTGGACTTTCTCAAATCTCTGTTGGCCCGCTTGAAAACCTCAAATGGGTCCCTTATAGTGGAAGGCAGCTAGCTTGGACATCCAGACCTGCCGCTTGATACGGGCCGAACACAAACCATGTTGGAAAAATTGAGTTTTTAATGGCTTTGGCCTCGATACTTAAAGATTTGGAAGACGGCACTCAAATCTTTCATTAACAAGAAAGATGAATTTGATGTTTTTTGCCGACCGACCACGGCAAACGTTTACTTGACCAGTTAGCCCTGCTGTGCGCAACTAGAAGCTGACTACAGGTGTGAAAGTGCCCAGAGAGACCCTTGAGAGATGTTCTCTTCTACCTGTTGTGAGTGAGATTGGAGGTGCTATGCTCAAAGTAAATGTAATGGCATGTGTGCAAACCAGCTGTGAATGTTAGAAAACAAACCCCTTGTGTGTGTGTGTGTGTGTGTGTGTGTGTGTGTGTGTGTTACCCTTGTAGTGCATATGCTTTGTTGGTTTGACCCTTAACATACACATACAGGCTGAGAGTAAGTTCTCTCTGCAGCTTATGTGTGGACCATCTTCAGAGATTTGGAATGAGTCCTGAAAAAAAGTGAGAGAAATCTGAAGCTGGAAGGGATTTACCAGAAGCGAGAAGACGACACCAAAGCAGGGGTTGACAGATCGACCAATATTACTGTGTGTGTGTGTGTGTGTGTGTGTGTGTGTGTGTGTGTGTGTGTGTGTGTGTGTGTGTGTTTGTGTGTGTGTGTTTGTTTGTTTGTGCGTTTTATGTGTGTGTGCAGTTTCCACTTTTTCTGGTTTAGTGCATCCGCTTAAACATATAGTCCATGAGTTCTCTGTGTGTAACACTTATGACCCTGTGTGTGTCCGCGTGTGTGCGTGTCTGTGTGTGTGTGTGTGTCTGTATGTGTGTGTGTCAGTATACTGTGAAGCATGTCTACCACCTTTTGCTGCCTTACAGTAGTGTGCCCCTCACCTCATGTGTTGCCTATGTGCCAGTGTGTGTGTGTGTGTGTGTGTTTGCCACTTAGTGTGATTGAGAGCGGAGTGGCGCTGAGATGGCAGCTGGCGAGGCTAATCCGCGTACGAGAGGGACGCGGCCCGGCCCCCCGGTGTCACCCAGACCTGCCATGCCCTGACGGAGGTGCATTCAGCCCGGGCCCGCTTAGTGTCACTCGCCCCCCCTGTCACTCAGTAGACCCATAATCGCCCCGCATGACTGACAGACATGGCCCCTTTCCCTTTGATGGTGCAGGGGGGGATTTTAAAGGAGAGCCACGGAGCTGCGGTGATGATCCTCCTCTGCCATGTGTGTGTGTGTGTGTGTGTGTGTGTGTGTGTGTGTGTGTGTGTGCCACCAGGAGGGCTGCCGTGTATTTATTTTCGATTTTTATTTTTTACAAGGGAGTGAGATGGTTATTTTGATCCAGCTTAATGATGTAGATGAGGATTGATGGTTAGGGTGTGTAGGTAGATGCTGACGATGACTATGATGATGAAGATACCCTTGGTAGCAAAGAGTGCCAAAGATGTGTGGTGATGCAAAGGGATCAGTGGGGCCAGTCACTGCACTAAGGCAAAGCCAGAGAGGGACCAAAGAAGACAGCCACACAAAGCCATGGATTTACTGTGTGTGTGTGTGTGTGTGTGTGTGTGTGTGTGTGTGTGTGTGTGTGTGTGTGTGTGTGTGTGTGTGTGTGTGGTGAAAAAAGTGAGTGTGTGTGTGTGTGTATGTGTGTGTGATGAAAAAAGTGAGTGTGTGCGTGTGTGGCACCGTTAAACTCTCACTCACACACACACACACCCACACACGCTTCACATTTCAAGAAGGAAAATCTGAAGTACACATGTAATAGCACGATTATGATAATGCACATCAGGTGTCATCTTAGTTGATATTTTCTGCTTGTGACAGTGAGTCGTGTTTGAGTGCGGTGTTATCAGCCGACCGACGGGGGTTGTTGGTTAAAAAACCCTGTCAGGCCTCCGACAGTTCAGATGTCTTATTGACTCCCATTGATACAGTGCGGTTTTTACACGTCTGTCTGTCTGTCTGTCTGTGCTTGTGAGAGAGACAGGCATATGGGTTGTGCAAGGATTCCGCTATAGTGTGCATGCATGCTGTCGTTATACATGTGCAGATTGACTGAGCGGCTGAGCAATGAATAACTTTGCCTTCGACAAGAGGCTGCATTTTAATTGTGAACCGATCCCCATTTGTGGCCAACAGGTTTTGCACTAACTACCTTTGATTTAGATTGCTGCAATTTGCGGGAGCCGTAACTCAGTCATACCCTGACACGGAGACATAAAACACACACTGCAGGGAATCAGTGTGATGTACTCTTTCCAGCAGTCTCCCTGATGTCGTAGTGGAAGATAAGTGTCCATTATTATCCCTATAAATCACACACAAAGCCATTCCTTATAACCATAAGTTATTCCTAATTACTCAGTGTGGTTTGAAATAAAAAAAAAAAAAAGGTATCTCTGTTGGTACAATTAACCCTTTTTCTGTCTGTACACCCATGTTCTTTTAAAACTAAAGTGCAAAAACGAAAACGAACAATAACAATCAGAGTGACACAAGAACTGTGCATTGATAAGGATTGTTTTCGTATGTCAAAAGCTCGAGGACATATTGACAAAGTGTGTGAGACATAGCATTTAAAGTCACATTTAAACTTTAAAAACTGTCAACACTCATAACACATCCAAAAATGTTTCACTTTTGACACATCTCCTTTTTTGATACAAGTTTGGAGCCCACCGGACCTCCATCCATTCAGCAACGTATTGGCCTAATTCTCAGTGTCACTGGAGGCATCCTGCTCAAGTATTATCCTTGACCATAGTTTATTGCCATCCTTAAATTGCTCTCCACTTTGAATCTCATAATGTGTCCGAATTGAGCAGGACACCTTGCTCTTCCTCAATGGCTCAGGTGAGGCTATGCTGGAGCATTTAGTCAACAACTCATTACATCTCCTTTTTGTAGACATTGTGGTCAACAAAAACAAACTTAATGTTTTGAAATGAAAGTATTAATTTAGCATCAACACCTAGCTGGGTCTCAGTTATTGCACAACACTTCAGAAGTTCTCGTGGTGAAGCTGAACTCCGATGATAACCTACGTGATAACCCAAGGGATTGATGATTGATGTTGGCAGCCTAACTCCCTTCTGTTTTCTCTGAGGCTAGCTGCCTTTTCTCCGCATCACTTTTACATGTTAAAGACTGAACCCTCCACCTGCACATAAAACAAACCTCCCAAAATGTATAAAGATTATTTTCGGGCATTTTCAAGCTTTACTAGATAGTACATAGTTGAAATGGGTAGACAGAGAGAGAGGGGGGGGGGGGTGACCTGGAGTAAAAGTCCACAGGTCAGAATTGAACCCGCGACCACTGCAACAAAGGCCTTAGCCAACATGGTATACGCTCTATCCACTACACCACCGGAGTGCACAACCTCCTAAAATGTCAATCAGAGGTTTGGTTTGGCCCCAAAGTTTAGCCATAAAAAGCAGTACCTCATACCTGTAATGTGAATGTCATGTATACACTTCTGCGATGCTAGGCTACACTTGCTATTTGGCTATATGTCATCACACCAACACACATAAATTCATCCAATCAGAGACTACATACTGGAATCAGGCCCCCTGTAATAAAGAGTCAGGGCCTTTCTGAATATAAATTGATTGAGCTGTTCCTGCTTGTAGCCATGGTTTTGCTTGTTTCTTTGAGACGCAAGACACGACCGCAGATAGAGTAAAATAATGGGCCCACAGTGAGTAAAGAAATGTGACAAAAAAAAGACACTCAGCAATGGTGTAGATAGGGTCAAATTGCAATCACTAAAAAAGCATTCGAGTGGTGCATCTTTGTAGTTCCCAACAACCTAGGGTATATAGAGGGGTAAATAAATAGAGTTTGATTGCGAGTGTGTTTATTCCCACAGGCACATCAGCATCTCTTTGTCTGCCTGAGTGATACATTGTCCCGAGCAGTAATTGCTTAAAGCGAAAAAGGCCTATTCTGTCGCACGGTGGACGCCTTAAATGAAAATATGTTTTCACTCTGTTTTTCAATCGCAGTCTGAAACAAGACAATTAATGGTCTCTTAATCCCCCCTGGACACACATTGACGTCTCCGGCCCTGCGCTCTGTCTGGACAATGAGGCCAATAAAAAAACTTGGGGACAAAATACATTTCCCTGTTGTTTTCCTTTTTAACCGATTGTTCCTTCTCCCCCCCCCCCCTCCCCCGCCCACCCCTCCTTGTCTTTTGCCTCTCCCATTCCCAATCTTGAACTTGGGAGTTTTTTTTTCTCCTCTGATAGTGATCCTGTTAAATTAAGTGCCTGAGCTTTATCCAGTGCCCTCTCACCGTCACTCCTTTAATTTAGTCATTATAATTAAGCATTAACTGGTGTCAGTTTCTGGGCCACTAACAGGCCCCACTCAGTTCTGCTTGTCTGCATTATCACAGTTTGGGGGGAAGAAAGTAAATTATAATGAAGGGGCTATATAGTCCAATTACTGATAAAAGCAGCCAAGTGCGCTCCTTGTAATTAGGTGCCAGTATCCCTCCCTCCTTCCTTCTCTCTCTCTCTCTCTCTCTCTCTCTCTCTCTCTCTCTCTCTCTCTCTCTCTCTCTCTCTCTCTCTCTTCCCTTTCTTCGGAGTGACACATCGGAAGGGGATATATGCTTAATAGCTATTTTTATTACCGTTAACCTCTTACTCATGTTCTTAACCCAGTGAATTTCAATCATGGAGACAAGGGGGATGCCACGGAGAGACCTTATCTCGCAAGCAATTATTTTATGTACTCCGCACGCCTGTTCAACAAAGTTAACTGATAGAAGTGGGAGTGTCCAGAAGAAGGAACCGGAAGGAGTTCCAAGTGTTTAAAGCCCCTGAAAACCAATAAAATTCTTCTAACGTTGTAATATAGGGAGTTAGCTGCATGATAGTAAGCATCTGAAAAGAGTTATAAGCATATTCATCAATCCAAATGAAAAAATATATTCGTTTAAGTTTGATAAGCTTTACAGACATTCGGTGTGGATAAGGCGGGCTATATGCTCTGCTTCGCATTACACAATGATTATTTTGAACCAATCGCGGCAGTTCTCTGCTCGACTGTCTATAAAAACAACCGCTGTTGCAATGGAGACCTTTTCGTTACAGCCACGCCCACACAGAGCCTTTTTTTTCAAACTAAATTTAAAAATATTTATGAACGCTTATTTTCAATTAGATCTTTGATAAAGCTCTCTGCGACACACAACTTTAATATCGTATATTGATTTTAGAGCAGATTTCATGAGGCTTTAAGGAAAGAAAAAAGAAAATGGAGGAATAAAAGGGAGGCCGGGAGAGGAGTGAAGGATTGTGGGGGACAGCGAGAGGAAACAGCAAAGCAGCTCATCCCTCTGTTCCCACTCTAATGGGATTGAGCAGAGCTTGTCTCCTGTATAGCTGGCTGCGTTGTAGTTCCTCACCAGAGCACTTACAAGTCAGGCCTGGTAATTAAACTGTACCATCAACTCCTTTCCTCTTCCACTTTTCTCCTCCCCCTCCTTTTCTTATTCTCTCTCTCTCATTCCGCCCGCCCGTTTGTTCTCCCACTTTCTCTCTCTCTCTCTCTCTCTCTCTTGTCAGGCGAGACAACATAGTTTGGAGACACGTAAATTAAGAGGAGACAGAGAAGGAAATTAAGGGCCAGTGGAGTAAGAAGGGGTTTGAATGCAGCCCCTAATTCCAAAAGACTGGACATCAAGGGTTTTGTTTTAAACATGAGTGAACTGTAAAGGAGAAATAACTTACAGTAAAGCGCTCACTCTGGTTGGACATACTACTTGTTAACTCAAGGGCCATTCATTCACCAGTACTGCAACACATTGGGGCCAGATTTACTAAGGCTTTGGGTCTGCCCTATACAGTATGTGCACCATGGCTGGGTTCGCAGTCTGTGTTAATGGATGTTAATGACATGTTGACATTAGACATGTTGGCAGAGGCTGATTATTGATTCTGATTATCAGATCTACCAAACTCTAAACTAACCAATAGTCTATATTGGAAATGCATAGATACTATACAAGTCTAAAAATCCCTCTAAATGTTCTAAGTGTCACAGTTGACCTCTGAAATCTAATCAGTCAATCCTTAGAGTCAGAGTGGTAATTTGGTGCAACGTTTGAAGAAAATCCCTCAAAGCGTTCATGAGATATTGAGCTCACAAGAAGAAGGCCCAGACGGACAGACCGACAGATAGTTCAACAGCCGTATGTGCTTACGGTTGGATGGAAAACCTGGATACATCTTGCCTCTGGCCTTCAGCAATCGCCGGCGCGGAGGCATAAAAATACAGAAAATAAACCTGCAGAGTAAAGAGTATCCTGGCAGGGACCTGGTCTCATTAAATGTAACCATATCTTGATGAAATATGGAATCACTAGATGCTGCAACTGATTGCCTTATGTATGTTGATGAGATATATAACTGCTTGTACCCCGGTATATCTGAGAGACATCTGTCAAACCACCTGTATCCGCTGCATTCAAGCTGCTGTATGGTAGTGAGCTGCTGTCTCAGTAGATCATGTGCTGCATAGTGCACAGACTGTAGCCAAACATTCAATGAAAACCTGCAGCGCACATTTTTCCTTGTGGCCCGCCGTATTTCATTTTGGAGACTTCGACTCGCGTGACAGCACAGAATTAATTTCGTTTTTTTCTGTCTTCTTCTGCTGTGCTTTAAGCTGTACTGTAATACCGTGGACACAAGCATCTGTTTGCAATTATCTATAACATCCCGGGGAAGCATTTTAACCAGATGGCAATACTCCACATCAACACAAACAAGCACAACATTGTTCATGTTTGGTGTGATTGGTGTTCAAAATGTATCGTCGAACATAGTTTGATCTGCTATTTAGCCGAAATTAAAACCATGCGTATGGATCACCGAAGCCGATTCACCACAGAGAAATCACTTCACGACCAATTAGCGAAAATGTATGTCGCGTTAGTTTCACGCACTTAAGTTGATTTCATTTAAGAAACTTGATATGATTGATCGAAAAAGTCAGTGGCATAAATGAGGGGGCTTCTTAACAACTCTGTATTGCTTGTTTATCTGTGATGTTGTTTGCAGGGCCCAGAGTCGTGGTGGTGCACCTGTCTGTGTGCATGCTGCCGGGCCCTGCTCTGCTCTGCCGTAGGGAGTGTGTGTTTTGTTGAAGGCATTGTTTTCAGGGAGTTTGGTGGCGACAGACGATGGATTAAACGATGAATAAGTGATTTATTAGCTGCCGCTGTCACGCTGGTTAGATGGATTACTACAAGCCACCTCTGACCCCACTTACTAGCCCCTGTGTCTCACCGCAGAGGTGTGTGTGTGTGAAAGCGTGCGTGTGTGTGTGTGCACGTTTGCTTGTTTGTGTGTATGTGTGTGTGTTTGCTTGTGTGTGTGTGTGTTTGCTTGTGTGTGTGCATGTGTGTGTGTGTTTGCTTGTGTGTGTGTGTGTGTGTGTGTGTGTGTGTGTGTGTGTGTGTGTGTGTGTAGGTGGGTGCGCTGGCCAGCTGTATCCTTGTGACAGGATGAGACTGGTTGATCAATGGCCTAATGAACACTGTATTTCATTGGGCCAATGAAGTGAGAGGTGCTATATAGCCAGCTACGGCTTTGCTGCAACACTTTGGCCACGGGAAGACGTGATGCCTCCTTAAAAAACACTTTGAAGCATCACTTTGTGGTTTGGCTCGTGTGTTGGCCCCAAAATGTGAAGGAAAATGACAAGTGGTGTATTTTAATAATAGCATGTGATGTATTGTTTTATTTTGTATGCTTGTTCTCATTTTTAACAATTATCTTGGATGATTGGTTTCGACGAAGGGAAACAATATGCCCTCATACACTGTCGTAAGGTTCTCATAGTAACTTTCACTTTATAATAAAATGCAGTCCAATACACAATCTAGGTTAGTCATATAACAGCACACATGTACAGTACAGTTAAATCAACACTTGGCACACACTGCAAAAAGTAGCATAATTGTCTTAGGCACTGTTTCTACCACCCATATGCTTATAATTGTTGTCATGTCATCTGTGGTCCGCAAGTGACTGCTTCATCCTCGTCACTTTCCTCTTTCATGTGTGTAGTTGTTCTTCTTCCCAGTGCTTTTATGCGGAGGAGTTGTTGCTGTCCATTTCTTTTTGACTATTCTTTTCATTTTTAAGTACACATACACGTCTGTCACTTCAATGTTGCTGTTACACCCTTTCTAACCCTCATAATGAAATAGCAAATTGAGACGAATGAGAGAAAAAATAATACAGACTCCTTAACTAAAAACATTAGAGGATGCCTTGCCTTATGCCTGCTTCTTGCCCCGTCTCCGTCTCAGCCCAACACACACACACACACACACACACACACACACACACACACACACACACACACACACACACACACACACACACACACACACATATCTCCCATTGTCTCTTGCTTTGATGAGCTTTTGTAATAAAATGCAAAACAAAAGGATAGAAGGGGCATTTTTGCACCTTGACGACGGCTGGCTTTGTTATGAGATCTGTAATAAAGGAAAAGTAATATGCTTTAAACATTAAATAAGACTTTAATTGTCGCCAGCATGAAAAACGTGCCTTTCAAAAGGCAAGTAATTGAATGTCCCCCACCACCGCATTGGTTGGGGAATTAAAATAGGTTATTTTATGTGTTGCTTTATTTTTTGATTGAATCTGCTCTTAAGTGGTAGAGACAAGAGAAGTTATCCATATTTTAGATGCCTTGGTGGAGAGTGCTCAGTGACTAAGAATTGAAGAGAAAGAGAGAGAGAGAGAGAGAGATGGAGAGAGAGAGAAAGAGAGATGGAGAGAGAGAGAGGGAGGGAGAGAGAGAAATGGATGGAGGGAGGGCGAAAGGGAGATTGGGATGGAGGAGGGGAGGAAGTGACAGAGACAAATGCCTCTGCATTGACAGCTGTCCTCTATTCTCTCACAGACAGACATACAAATGAGGACCACAAATCAAACCAATCCCTCCAAGATTAATCCTGGTCCCCGCCAGGCACACACAGGAAAAGGAATGGGCAATGGCACTGTGGACTGATAAAAGTGGATGAACCTTTTTCGTTCAAATACAATGTATCAATACCAAACCACTTCAGGATCGTATATTAAAATGATCACGTGTTCATATGGGAAAATATTAGTGAGTATGTGTTGATTAGCAAATAGACATTGCGGCATCACAATAAAAATTTAAAGGAATACTTCACCCATACGGAACCAGCGTTCTATCATTATAAAATAACTATTATAATATAATGAATTAGGTTTTTTCTTCACTCAGTCTTTCCTTAGTCTTCCCTTGGCCCAGCTGTCCTGTTAATCCTAACCCTTACTGTGATGTCACAAGAAGGAAACTGTAGGGTTAGACAGTGAGACCATAAAACACTCTTTCTGCCTTTTCTCAGGCTAAAATGATCCGGTTACATTTTGTTTTGCACATTTATACTAAATAGGATCTCCGAGTTCAATACACCTTCATATTCCAACCCGTGAAGTAGGCCTTTAAGTAATAACCATTACAACTCAGGCCACCTTTTTACTGGTTCACATTTTTATTTGTACAGTTGGAATTATATCTGCTGCTTATACCTGCTCTCTAGTAAGTGTTTAATCTTGATTGTGATGAGGATTACGCTATGAAGATTAATCAAATAACATCTATTCTACATCTGGTTGCAATCATGCCTCTTATACACTGCTCACTTTTTTCTTCCAATCTACAATGTTATACATTCTACACAGGGGGGGGACTGAGCTGAGTTCATGTCTTATGTGCTACGGTGCGTGTGCTTCAGTTTAGGCTGCTATGTCCCTTTAGTAGATGGTCTGTTTTGAGGAGTTGTATGGTTATACCACTACCAGCTAATGTAGCCTTTACAGGTCCGGTAAGCTTGCTTCTTTTTAACTTTATAACAACTTATTTGTCCTTCTCAAACGTGTAGCCATCATTCCCAATCCATTCTAATAGTGACAGCAACGGTGACATCACTTTAGACAATTGATCAAATTCTGCAGAGCTCCCTCTGGAGGATTTATTCAACTCTTGTTATTCCAAGGACCTTCACATACTTTAATGCAAGGGTGTCCAAACTACGGCCCGCGGGTCAACTGCGGACCGCGACCCGCTTTGTATTGGCCCGTGGCCGATTTTAAAAATAATGTAATATGGCCCTTTGAATTTTTTTTTTTTTTTTTTTGTATTTCTTGGTTAACCCACTAGTGCAGGGGTGTCAAAACTGATTGATTGGCCCGTGGCACATTTTTTAAATATAATGTAATATGGCCCTTTTAATTTTTAAATAATTGAAATGCACTCATTATATTACAGAGAAATATGTCCCATAAGAGAAAAAGAGCACCAAGCCCATCCCATGCATAATATTTTATTTTAAATTAATATTATTATGGAAAATACATGTGTCCTTCTCCAATAGCTTCTAATTCATCTGACACAGTGTCACAATTTTTTTTCATACAACATTATTCAGAGTTAGCCTCTTAACTTCCCTCTCAAAGTGCACCAGATTCATGCATTTCACTTTAAAAACTTTAAAAAATCTCCCGGGGGGGACATACCCCCGGACTCCCATAGGAGGGTCGGGATCTCAGCTAATTTTCACCCAGCTGGACATTAGACGCAAAGCAGAAAACACTGGGTGTATCAATGGCATTTAACAAGAGGGGGAATGTATCTGTTTAATGTGCAAGTAAAGTGTTGCCGTGGAGAAGGATTACAATGTACGAAGACACTATGAAACTAAACATCAGAGCAGCTACATGTCCTGATAAATGTGTTATTTTTGCAAAGTGGGCCGGCCCTTCGTAGATTTTTCTGTATGTGGCCCTCAGAGGAAAAAAGTTTGGACACCCCTGCTTTAATGTGTTTAAATCAGTGGAGTGGTCCTGCAAAGTCATAACCCACTTAAAACACACAGCTCTGAATGACCATATGTTGTATTGTCATGCACATTGATGCCTTACACATGCATGCAGTTGCATCTGTAGGTCAATGGAGTTGAACATCTTTGAGGGAACAATTTGTAAGCCACAGACACACACACACACACATACACACACTTGTGCAGCTGATGAAATGTATACCTCTCTGACCTTTCATACCCTCACAGCCAGTTTGACATAGAAAGTTAACCTTAAACCTACAGGGAACCAAAGGGACGTTGGATAATTCAACATTGTTGGTAAGACGTTAATGTTGCTGAATGATGAGAAGACTACAAATGTGGTATTCTCAAACCTGGCCTTTTCCTTACAAATCTTTGTAAAAAAAACTAAATAGAGTAACATGGATGAAGAGCAGGTACACTCTCTCCAGTGGCTCATTGTTCATTTTGTTAAAGGTACAGTAACACATTTTTTTTTTTTAAATGAGCAGCACCAGTCCCAGTCCTCGTTCATTACCTGTAAACCTGGGATCATGTTGAACCCCCTGCCTCACAACATCTTACTGTTTGATTTGACTTACAGCATCACACACTTGATGCGTTGACCTACATTCCTCAGAGACTCACGTCAGACAGCTTTCAAAGGTTCCTGTGGTTTCATCTATTTTTGGCCACATTTCCAAAAGCTTCAGATCAGAGGAGCTTCAGAACCTCCAGCCAGCTAACCATGATGATGCAATGTTTCTTCCATTATAACACTGTTCTTTGTTACACACCTACATTTGGACAATGACATCGGGTGTTACAAAAATTGTGATACTCACATTAAATTAGGTGTATATAACATGTCTGCAGACATATTGTTATTCCCTCATATAAAGAAGGCAAGTACAGGTCCTTCTCATATAATTAGCATATTGTGATAAAGTTCAATATTTTCTGTAATGTACTGATAAACATTAGACTTTCATATATTTTAGATTCATTACACACAACTGAAGTAGTTCAAGCCTTTTATTGTTTTAATATCGATGATTTTGGCCATAAATTAAAGAAAAACCAAAAATCCCTATCTCAAAAAATTTGCATATTTCATCCGACCAATAAAAGAAAAGTGTTTTTAATACAAAAAAGTCAACATTCAAATAATTATGTTCAGTTATGCACTCAATACTTGGTCGGGAATCCTTTCGCAGAAATGACTGCTTCAATGCGGCGTGGCATGGAGGCAATCAGCCTGTGGCACTGCTGAGGTGTTATGGAGGCCCAGGATGCTTCGATAGCGGCCTTAAGCTCATCCACAGTGTTGGGTCTGGTGTCTCTCAACTTCCTCTTCACAATATCCCACAGATTCTCTATGGGGTTCAGGTCAGGAGAGTTGGCAGGCCAATTGAGCACAGTAATACCATGGTCAGTAAACCATTTACCAGTGGTTTTGGCACTGTGAGCAGGTGCCATGTCGAAAAATGAAATCTTCATCTCCATAAAGCTTTTCAGCAGATGGAAGCATGAAGTGCTCCAAAATCTCCTGATAGCTAGCTGCATTGACCCTGCCTTTGATAAAACACAGTGGACCAACACCAGCAGCTGACATGGCACCCCAGACCATCACTGACTGTGGGTACTTGACACTGGACTTCAGGCATTTTGGCATTTCCTTCTCCCCAGTCTTCCTCCAGACTCTGGCACCTTGATTTCCGAATGACATGCAAAATTTGCTTTCATCCGAAAAAAGTACTTTGGACCACTGAGCAACAGTCCAGTGCTGCTTCTCTGTAGCCCAGGTCAGGCGCTTCTGCCGCTGTTTCTGGTTCAAAAGTGGCTTGACCTGGGGAATGCGGCACCTGTAGCCCATTTCCTGCACACGCCTGTGCACGGTGGCTCTGGATGTTTCTACTCCAGACTCAGTCCACTGCTTCCGCAGGTCCCCTAAGGTCTGGAATCGGCCCTTCTCCGCAATCCTCCTCAGGGTCCGGTCACCTCTTCTGGTTGTGCAGCGTTTTCTGCCACACTTGTTCCTTCCCACAGACTTCCCACTGAGGTGCCTTGATACAGCACTCTGGGAACAGCCTATTCGCTCAGAAATTTCTTTCTGTGTCTTACCCTCTTGCTTGAGGGTGTCAATGATGGCCTTCTGGACAGCAGTCAGGTCGGCAGTCTTACCCATGATTGCGGTTTTGAGTAATGAACCAGGCTGGGAGTTTTTAAAAGCCTCAGGAATCTTTTGCAGGTGTTTAGAGTTAATTAGTTGATTCAGATGATTAGGTTAAGAGCTCGTTTAGAGTACCTTTTCATGATATGCTAATTTTTTGAGATAGGAATTTGGGGTTTTCGTGAGCTGTATGCCAAAATCATCAGTATTAAAACAACAAAAGACCTGAAATATTTCAGTTGGTGTGCAATGAATCTAAAATATATGAAAGTTCAATTATTATCATTACATTATGGAAAATAATCAACTGTATCACAATATGCTAATTATATGAGAAGGACCTGTATATCAAGTATGGATAATAGGTTAACGCATTAGCATTGGACACATATCGAGGGCCTGGAGCGAAAGGGGAGTAAGTGACATATTTTGCGAAAATGACTTTTATATATAATTTTAAAGGTCTTGATAAGTTCTATCAAATGGTAAAAAATAACGTCACTAAACATTTTACTTTTTTAAATAAAGGCTGAAAACATAAAGGAGTAAGTGAAAGCCTTCAGTTGAGTTTGGAGCAAAAAAGGCGTAAGTGCATCATAAATAGGCTCAAGAGCTGACAATATGGAGGGACAGCAGAAAAGACCATAATTTACACTACAGAAAAAGTGTTTTTGAATATGTTTGGATAATTTGATATACCCACATATGATGACAATATGGATATATTTATTTTTTTATTTTAATAAATGTTTTTTTTTTATTTACATGTTTTCTTAAATATGAATTCCTTGAAGCCCAATCTCTATTAAAGTAGAGATTGTTTCCATATTCTGTTTTTATTAAATATTTACGATCAATAAAAAGTTTGTTTTTGCTTTCCCGTAAAATTCTGAAAATTTCACTGACACTCTTTTCGCTCCAAGCCCTTGAAATGTCAACTTGTCCTGTCTTTTGTAGAGTTTCACAGCCATGGGGAATTAAAGTCCAATCCAAAAAGAACTGGAACTGTTCTGAAGTGGTCCAAGACCAAGTTGAAGTTGGTAAGAACAGGTACGGTTCCCTTTCACACCTCTGGTTTCCTCTGGTCCAGATCACTCTTTCTTTTTTCTATTCTACATACTACATCTGACGATAACAACAAATCTGGATAGGATGCAGTAGGCATACAATTGGGACATACTTTTACTTATTTATTGCATCATAGCAGCTGGCTATGGGGACTTTTTAAGCAGTCTTTCTTGCATTTGGGTCAGACTCAGTCGGCGCACATTCTCACCACAAACGGACCACACTAGATTATATTGAAGCATACCAAGACCACCTCTGCAACAAGGTCTTAGTACGCTTGTTTGATCGGATCTGAGTGCGATTGCTGTGTTCTCACATACGCAAACGAACCGCAGTAAATGTGGAAACAAACCTGAGTTTGATTCATTGGAACGACACACGGCTGGCTTGAAGGTGGCCCTAAGAGTTTTTCAAAGTGCTTGAAAAAAGGCAAACAGTGTCTTGAAGCACAAGACAGTGAGGGCTGAATTAATTATTTATATATATATGTATAAACACTTTTTTTAGTAGCCTTAACTTGACTTTAACTTATATATCGTCTTTAAAAGGTGTGTGTCCCTTAAGCAGGCCCGGGGCACATCTCATCAAACCATTCAGCAACCTCACATCTTCTTAGGTTATGGTTTGCTGCTCAGTTTTTCAGGTTTACTCCTTTAATTTGTCAATAACATTAATCCTATGGAAAAAAATCTGACCATTTTATAACGTCTTGTTTTAGCTTTAGTTAAGAAGCATCAATTACATTTTGTTAGCCTCACAGCATAATTGCCTAAATCATATTTACTCTACATCTACTCTACTCTACATCTACGTTTCGTTAGCCTTATAGCATAATTGCCTAAGTCATATTTTTAGGGTTATAGAGTAGGGTATAGAGTAGATGTAGAATAGAGTAGATGTAGAGTAAATATGATATAGGCAGTTATGCTATTAGCTGTGTATTAGAACTCACATGTTTTCTCTTATCCAGGTTTCTCTATATTCAACGCCCCCCCCCCCTACCCCACTGCAAAAAAAAAGAACGAAAAAAAGATGACAAAGCACTCCAGATTAGGGCTGCCTCTCTGTAATGCTTGATGAATGCCGCTGTTGAACTGTAGAAAAAGCCTCATTATGAGACACTTATAGATTACCCAGGGTTGTCACACTGGGGGATAGGTGTGGGTGTGAGCGGTTTGTCTGCGAGTAGAGGAGGAGAAACAATGAGACTGGATCCCGCTCTCTCTCTCTCTCTCTCTCCCTCTCTCTCTCTCTCTCTCTCTCTCTCCCTCTCTCTCTCAAATGGATAATTCTGGTGATGCCTGTGACAGGGCCGTGGTTTAGATTTTGATTTATGTTCTTCCAAAGCTAAAATCAAAGAATCCATCTAGTGCTATTTTATGGCAGTTGGGATGATGAATGGGCCAGTCTGTGGGCCAAAGCAAGCTGCTGTGTCTTTGGCCCCGGATTTTAATTGCTAAAGTAGCCAGTCATTGCTCAGGATTCAAGACGCAATAAGAGGGAGTGGAGGGGGGAGGGGGGCGGGGGGGGGGTACTCTCTCTCTCTCCTCTCTCTCCTCTATGTCTCTCTAACCCTCTCTGTGTCATTCCTTACCTTCTTTTATCCTTGTAACAGTCCGTCCATCTTCCCTGCAATCACCCCCTCTTTTCTCCAAAAAAAATGCTGAGCGGATGGCATGCTTTTTGTGAAAAAATAAAATTGTAATCTAGTTTACACTAACTCACTGTTAAATCATTCATAACCTTGGCCATAGGGATCTGCTGCTACAAGTATAACTAATGGCTCGTGTAATGGGCCTAACTTTGAAGTGTAAATTTCCACATGTATATTTAATGTATGGAAATGCCATCTTTAAGCCAAACGGCTAACAGTTTGGATGGCGTATGTTACTGTAAGTCTTTAGAAAAAAAAATGCTCAGAACCTTTGGTTGTAACTAATGAAGCATGTGTTTCTCAAGCGCTACTTTTTGGACTTTCTCAAAAAATCAATAAATAACCGATAAATAAATGTAAAGGCAGAAATGAGCCCACAGCACATTACGACGCACCATAAAGCTGATAAACACATGCAAATAAAATCCGAGGCTGCCGCTTCTGTCGATGGAGGAAAACGCCACTCGTACAATGCATCCCAGCCTTATCAAAGAGAGCTAGATATGTGTGTGTGTGTATGTGTCAGTGTGTGTGTGTGTGTTTAGGGAGGGGAGGGGGGGTAGTTATATGGAGCATCATTGCTTTTTTCAAACACCACCGGAATCAATGATGCAAATTAGAAAAAAACAAGCAGGCAATAAATTCTTTCACAACTGCGGAGCCGGGGCGAAGATTTTTAATAATTTTTAATAAAGCATAATTGTAGTTTGTACCACTGAATAATTTAATCACGTTGAAATATGGAGCGCGGATGGGGAAAGTGTACACATCTGAAAAAAAAAAAAAATCTTCTCATCTGCAAAATGTCTGTGTATAACCCTTTGATTTGTGTTGTGTGTCTCTACACCAGATTCGCTCCCATGTGTAGGAACGTGTGATTGCAAATTTAAGCCTAAATTCTGATCATTCTCTGTCAAAAATGTGTAACCTTTCTTTTTGATCATGTGTCTTCCCCCACAAATGAACATTTTTTACCATCACCTGATTACATTTAGTGTTATTTTTATTTTCTTGCTGAACCTTTTTGTAGTGTGACGGGGCTTTCTTTTTGTTAATCTGAAAAATGGGTTACAGATAAATAACACATGTGTTTTTAAGATGCTTGAAATATACAGTAAATATGTATGTCCAGAATTTAATTATATTTTTCAATGTAGCCTCTACTGTAATGTTTGTAAGTGAAGTAGTTAAGACAGAAATGGAAACGTAAAAAACCTGACGTGTGTGTGTGTGTGTGTTTGTGTGTGTTTATGTGTGTGTGTGTGTGTGTGTGTGTGTGTATTTGTGTGCATGCGTGTGTTGTGTTGTGTGTGTGTGTGTGTGTGTGTGTGTGTGTGTGTGTGTGTGTGTGTGCCCACCTCATGCCATCCCTGCAAATGTCAGTGCCCCACTTGGGCTACCCCAATGGAAAAAGAAGGTGTGAGCGCCTTTGGAGAGGAGAGAGAGAGAGAGAGAGAGGAGAGAGAGAGAGAGCCTCAGGTGAAACACAGACCTGCCTGTAATTCATAACCATGACATGGGAGCCAAGTTTCCCTAAATGAGGCATTCAGATAGCCAGAGCACTCATTTATCCTCGAGATTAATACAAATGATATTCGTAATAATACATATCGCCGCCTGGCAGTGCGTAAATCAGCGGGAGCAGAAGAGAGAGACAGAGAGAGAGAGAGAGAGAGAGAGAGAGAGTCAGGGAGAGAGGGGGGGGGGACTGTTCAGGTGTTTATTGTGTGACGTTCATGAAGGGACCGCTCATCAGGTAATAACAGTATCAGGTTAGAAAGGGATAGATAAGCAGGTTATGTTGTAAGAGACAAGTGAGCCATTCCATCTGGTGATGTCAAATATATAAAAAATGTAAAAGTCCACTTTGTTGAAAGGTGGCCTGTGCATGTCATGGTGCAAGGAATCGAAGATGGAAGATTAATTATGTTGCAACAATAATAATCAAAATTAAAGCAGCCATTGACAGGGACTTTTCACTCCACTATAGTATTGAACTTTTGACCTACGATTGAAACATTGAGTAGCTCCCTCAGTCCAACATATATTTATTTTCCCAGAATATGCTAACACAGTAACCCTGTGTTTTAGCACCTCCAAGTAATGCACGCCCTGAAATTGAGCATTTATGCACAGGAGGAGGATAGAAATAATTAACACTATGGTTAATATTCTAATAATATATTTTAACATGAAGGTGAGGTCCAAGACGTTAGGACTGTGTTTAACAAGAAGTCGATCAGCATATCCTTGTACGAAAACTCAGATTTAAATGTTACTGTCCATGGGCCTGCACCAGCCACTGTTGTATGTTACAGGGAATGTATACAGTGACATATGTGGACTGAAGAGTAGCTGCCCAGGCTTATTGTTGTAACAGGATCCATGAAAACATTAAAAACTCATTCAACTCAAATCAAATCAAATCAGTTTTATTTGTATAGCCCAATACAACAAATCGACATTTGCCTCAGTGGGCTTTACATTCCATACAACATGACACCCTCTGCCCTTACACCCTTAGCTCAGCTGAGAAAAACCCTTTATCGGGATTAAAACAATTGAGAAACCTCAGGGAGAGTCGACAAAGTAAGGGAGCCCTCTCCCAGGACGGACATCCTGCAATAGATGTAATCAGTAGAAAATCATAAAGGGGTCAATCATTGAGCAGATGTTTACATGGTTATACTACATTAAAATAGGAATAGTGAATAGTGTGGATGCAGGGGGGCTTCAGATGCTGCCAGAGGGGGGACCGGATCCACACCGTCTCGTCTCCACCAGGGAAAACTAGAAGAGGACAAACAGACAACCAATGAGCGAAGCAAAAATGAACTTAAAGATTGAACAGGCATGCGAGTAGAAAGAGTACTATCCTGCTGGACTCATTAAAAGAATATATTACATTTGGATTTCAATCTGACAGGACAGCCTACATTGACCTGAGAAGGCACAATACTATGTAACTTCCTGTAACTGCATTTGTTCCTATATCTTGACATGGTTTTCAATACAGAAAATACTAATTTCTTTGTACCTTTTCCCCCTTTCGGGCTGCGTATGGGCCTGACAAAGGTAGATTTGCTGAAATCTCTATCCTAAATAAAGGCAGTCACGTCACACATAAAGATATGTGGGAAGACACAACTTGTGAAAAGTGACCATAGCACGTCCCCAACTATACAAATAGCTGCTCCCCTATCAGATATTAAGCTGTGGCTAACTTATACATGGACACACACGCTCCCCATCCACACTCTCTCTCTCTCTCTCTCTCTCTCTCTCTCTCTCTCTCTTTTCTATCTGTCTTTAAAATAGTCATTCTCCACTTCAAACAAGGTCTCACATTGATGAATGCACGGGGAGTCGGCCATGGATCATAAAATAGAATCATGCTCCTGGGAATCAGCATTAAGTTGGAGAGAGAGATATAGGGAGAGAGAGAGAGAGAGAGAGAGAGAGAGAGAGAGAGAGGTAGAGAGATATATAGGGAGAGAGAGAGAGAGAGAGAGAGTACGGGCCCGATGTCAGTGGTTGATAAAGTTTATGCCTTCCTGTCATTCGGCTGAAAGTAAACAGGCGCTTGCAGCCTAACATGACATCACTAAGTAGGTTAAGCGTAGTCCCGCGCGGCCATCGATCATAGCAGGATCTAGCATATTCCTGCGCCCCTCCACTAGCCGGAGAGGTAAAAGTTTTTTTCCACTGTATAGCCGAGATGACATTTAATTTTTCATATCTGCTCCGTAGTCCTGGAATGAATTTTGGCAGACCTGATGCAATTTAACAGCTTGGCAGTTTAAAATTGGGCAATGAATCACTGGGATTCAATGGAAGGCCCCGGCTGCTGCATAATGTTTTTTTCTGTGTCAAGGGTGGAGGGGCAGTATGGGGGGGGAGGAGGACGGGGGGGGAGAGTTGTTGGACAGTGGACCCCCGCCCACTTCAAAACCTCCCCCATGTTCCACCAGTTTACCTCCTCCCTCTACGCCCTTTTTTCAATGCATTCTCATGCACCTTTCTGCATCCAGATACACAAGAAGCTAGTATAGGACCATAATGTAAAGTGCCATTGAAAAGGAATTGATACTTTAAAAATAATATTTGTACAGCACATAGTGTCATAACACACGCTAATGTAACAGCTGTAAATTAGGGCATGCATCCCAAACTGCGACAAGTGACGAAAAATGCTGCGAAAACTCTGCTGGGAATATTTGGCTGAGATGCATATGGACATCCCTCATTATGATTATGATCAGCATTCTCCAGCTGTTTAGTGTTTACATGGTAATGTCGGAATATGATCTTAACTGGGTTAACATCAGACTACTGCTGAATTTAAAGTTGGTCACTGTTACACTTTCAAAATGTCAAAAAAGTCGAAGAAAACTGGCGTTGTTCTCTGTTTGAACTAGTGACTTGTTGATCTTTACTTAGATTCCCTAAAACGCATGGACCTTTGACTGTTAAAAGGACAAGTCTCGAGTCTCCACTCACTCCATATCACTGCACATCTCCGATATATGCTTGTCCAAAACCAGGCCATACACAGCATCCAACCTACAGTAAGTGAAACAATTACAGCATAAAGCCTAAGCATGGAGGCTATACGAAAAGAGCATCCAAACATATTTGTCTCGATAAGGAATCTGCTCACAGCGCAATAACAGCTGTATAAGGGCTGGTGTGTGTGTGTGTGTGGGGGGGGGGGTCTATCTATCTATCTCTCATCTCTCTCTCCTCTTGGTCCATCACGGAGGAGGAGGCCTCTGACCCCCAGACAAAGAGCACAACGCACACATCGCACGCCCATTACATGTGCTCAAACGCCCTGGGTTCAGCACATAAAAAGGCTCTCTGTGTGCTTTTAAAAGGTGAGGAGGTCCAGAGGGCTCGCACTGTATCTGATTTTTGACAAAGAGCACGCTGGGTAAAGAAAAATCAATAAAAAGCGCCAGTGATGGGCCGAAAGGGTCCCGCCGGTCCGGCTGAGCTGCACCCATAATCCACCTCTTCTTCGTCTTCTACCTCCATTAAACTATCGCTTTTCTCTCTCTCTCTCTATATCCCTCCCTCTGTCACCCTCCCCCCCCCCCACCATGTAGCCTTAACTCCCCTCCCTCCCCTCTCTCCTCACTCTAGTCCAGATGAACCCAAACAAGCAAAGAATGGACTGACAACGCTTTTGACACCGGCCGTTTATTAGGCCCGCGGAGCGATGTGTAAAGAGCAAAGAGGGAGTGGAGGAGTAAAAGAGAGAGATATGTGTGTGTGTGTGTGTGTGTGTGTGTGTGTGTGTGTGTGTGTGTGTGTGTGTGTGTGCGTGTGTGTGTGTGTTTGGGGGGGGGGGGGGGGCAGTCGGCTGGTTGGCTGAGCAATGTGGCGTCGCTGGGATGACCACACCAGGCTTTGTAAAGTGTAGTAACTTCACTCTCCATCTAGCAGCCATTTGTCAGGGTCAACATCAGGGAAATTAGTGTGTATTCTTGTAGAAAACCCCTTTTTTTGATGAATTGGTTTATACATATGCTAAAGTATTTTACACCCACTTACAACCATCCCTCCTTTTGTTCCCCCCTTTTTTCATAAATCCTACCATCCTTTAAGGGTGGTCTTCTTTGACCAAAAAGGTAAGGGAGATCATTTTGAAAACAAGAAGAGTTGCAAACGAGTATGTAAACAAAGGTGTGTGTCATGTTCATACTTCAACAGAACAAGTAGGGCTGTTGTAGCCCATTAGCCCTGGTAAAGAGGGGTGAGCTAGGCCTGAGAGTATGCTGCTTCCACACTGATTTTAAACACGTTTGTGCTGGCAGTCATTGCTGAAACATTGGCGTTTATTACTGTATTATATTCCACTCACCAGGGTAAGTTTAATATTTTTTTTAGTAATGTCTGTATTTTTCATATCTATCTTGTACTTTTTTTTTTCTTACTATGTTTTTTTCTTTTATTCATTTTTTAAATGTTTTTTTCCAAGGATTATGTGGGGTGAGGGGTGGGTGGGGTTTTTATTGTTTGTTTGTTTAAAAATTTCAAAACATTAAATAAAAAATGTTTATGGAAAAAAACATTACCCTGCACTTTGTACCAAAAAAAACTAACCCAAAGGCATTTCTAAACGGTGCATCTAACCATGAGGGTACAAACAAACAGCAAACAGTCTGGGATTTGGTGGAGTATGCCAGGTGTCCCTTTGCAGTGGTTCAGAGCTGATTGGATGCTCAATCTTACGCTGTCAATCCGTATTTGTTGATAAGATTGATTGCTCCAATTGCGAATGTTAGCCATGTATACAAAGCAATCTCGACCTCTGATCTCTGGTCCCAAATTCCACCCCAATGAGTTGTGTGTTAATTTGTTATAATTTGTAAAGGCCATAATATAGTGTTTCCCTAGAAGAAGAAAAAATAGAAAGATGAACACAAAGACATTTTATTTTGTGTGTTTAAAGAAAAATACTCTACCTGTAAAATAACACATGCCTTTTGATATACGTCTGCCACAATTTAGGAACCGTTGTATTGTAGCACCCAACATACTATCAAGATATTAAAGGAATAATTCAACATTTCATTTTTTGTTGCTAATTGCGTCACTGTCCAGTTCAAGAAAAGGTGACAGAAACCGTTCCTGTAACTGTGCATGCATTTTTGATATAGAAATGGGCAAAGGTCGCTCATCCAGGTTAGCTTAGCTCAAACACTGCTAGTCAAGGGGAGCAGGTCAACATTTACATTTATTAACTTCACTTAATGCTCCTGTGCACTTTTTTTTTTACCATGTCATGTTGCACTATATATTTCTACACGTTATGTCATTTAAAAACAAACAACAAATACAGTAAGGAAACCAGTGCTGTCGGTCACGTATGTATTTGATTCTAAAATTGCATAACTGTTCAATGTACATTATACAGCAGTTGGTTCTGAGCGAGTGATTTGATTGGACGAGAGACCTTCTGAGCGTTCTGAAGGAGTGCTGATATTAGCCAACAACATCACTCGGACTGTTCACCAAACTGTAGACCAACTGTCAAAATCACTCCGCGGCTCACTGATGAGCCGGAGCTTCACTTGTGTGTTATCTGTGTGTGTGTGACTCAGGTTGACTGTGGCGAGTCTCTCCCCTGTGAGAGGGCATCGCTGCCACACACAGACACACAGACACAGACAGTGTGCGGTAGTCACTCACACTCACGTTACTGAAGACAGCAATAGTGTGTGGAGATAAACTCAGGCTGCTGAATAATACGAGCGCAGCATATTAGCCTAGCCTAGCTTGCCCACCTCATTGTATAACGTTACTTCCCCCGGGCCGAAATACACTCATAAACTCTGGGAAATGAAGCGTGGGGGTTTGGATTGGGCAGCGGACTTTATTACCAACTAGATTAAGATCCGCCGTTCCGTTTCTTTGGTGATTTTTACGGGACATCGGGCCGCCGTGGTTAATGTGACCAGAGTAAACAAAGCAAGACGAGCTCACTCGCGTAAAGTTGTTGCTTAGCAACGCGCTCCGCTCTGATTGCTGTTGTCGAACTATTTGTGTTGGCGGAAGCAAATACATTCTTAAATGATTAAAGATAACATTTTAAAGTTAACTTGTGAATTTCAGTTGTAAAACTGCTGTATAAAAGCAATAGCACACTCGAGGTCGCATGTTGTCGCTCTATATCAGCACTGCTGTGTTTCTCTTCGGCACTCGGCCTGCGGCCTCGTACCTACGACCGAATCACAGCAGTGCTGATATAGAGCGACAACATGCTCCCTCTCGTGTGCTATTGCTTAATTGACAAATGCGCCACACCAAACTTTATTGTGTAGAGTATTCACTTCCACTCCGTCCATCCTGTATACTATAGTGTCCCTTTGTTTTTGAATCATCTTCTCAAAACTGGGGCAAACATGCAGATGTGAAGTGTTAGGGCAGAGGATGCATGTGTGGTGACTGGCTCTAACTCTAATCCGAGTGCTGAAACACACAGGGCTCATTTCTAACATTCATCAGTCCATTTGACTGAGTCTGAAAAGGCCTGCTGCCTTAACACAACCCCCCCCCCCCCCCCCCCCCACCCCACACACCCCTCCTCCACCCCTTCCACTCACACTCCCTGCTTTAGACATGTATTAGTCATTATTAAACATAATAATGGCTTTTATAAGTCAGCGTTGGCCTCTTTGGTTACGTGAATTATTCAGCCGTGGAGGGAGAAGGGAGAAGAAACGAGGGGGAGATGAGCGCCTGCTAGTCAGGTGGGCCTTACACCTGAGATGGCAGGCGACAGATCAGGCATTTGGTCTGCATTATTTATTTGATTCTCTTCAACTTTTAACAAGTGCCACATTGTTTTCTTTTTTTTTTCCACACCCACCCCTTTCTTACTCCTCCATTTCCTCCCCCAACCCCAACCCCAACCCCATCACACACATACACACGCACACATACACATAGACACACGCATACACTCTGCACAACCGTCACATTTATTTCAAGCGGCGTTAATTACGGTTGCACAAGCTGTTAAGCTGTCGTCTGACGATTAACAAAGTCAAGCTACAGCCCCCAGTACCACCACTTACTTTCCTGTTTGGCAAATGGAGGGGTGGAGCCGGAGAGTGTGTGTGTGTGTGTGTGTGTGTGTGTGTGTGTGTGTGTGTGTGTTAAAAAAAATCTGCTTTGTGACAGCCATTGTTAGCACTAACAGTCTATAAAAGTACAGGGGTCTGTTTTTATTATTTCAATCTGTCGCGGCGAGGGAACAGACAATATGAATAAACTTAATTTGTGAAATGTCTCCCCTAATTAATGTGAGAGAGTCGTTGGAGGGGGGGTGGAGTTGGGACAGGGGTGGGTGGAGTGTGTGAGCTCGCGAGGAAGCATTAAAAAAGTGAAATCAACAGCGTGCTCTCGTCTTTCACACAAAGCGATGTAGAAAATGCTTGCAGCGATTTGAACATTGGCTGTCAACCCTGGTGGGAGACAAGTTCAGACAACACATCTTGATGTTTGTCCACGTGTTTGTCTTTGCGCGTGTATGTGTATCATGTGAGTGTTGCATGGCTGCAGAGCTGACAGGATGCATCTACTGTATATGTCAGCACACAGCTACACAGCTACACCCCAGAGAATGGTGGACATATACAAACTGTATTAGTATATCCTTCCTTTCTTTAATGTCTTTGTCAATTAGTGGACGCGTGCTGTCAAAGCCGCGTGTGCACAGTCCCGTCTGTCATAATTAAAAGTGCTTGAGATTGCTTTTGGGTTGGGGGGGGGGGGACACTTCATATAGTTGCAACTGACAGTTTCTGAAATGTGCTGCTTTTTGTTGAGAAGATTCAGTCAGCTGCTCGGCTACACAAAGGTTCTAAAGTGATTTAAGCTTTATTAGTATGTATCGTCCCATTATGATGATGATGAACATACATACTAGGTTGTATTTAATAAAATATCCGAAGGGACCTATTGGTATTATCAGGTTGTTAATATTTGGTTTAACCCATTGATGACGGCTGCTGCGCGATGCCACATTGGCTCTCCTGCCTGATGCTGCGTCGCGCAGCATTATTACTTTATCTAATTTTCATGGCATTCCCAGCATAGAATGCACTGTCATTGGTTCAAATACACATGAGGTGGGTTTTGTTGATTTTTTGAAGACCACGTGACCACCCAAAAGTTGTGTGGTTTGGCGAAAATCATGTCAATCAAAAAAATAAAAAATAAAAAAATAAAACAAAATAATAAAAAAAATATGCCAGCTATGTCGGCGGCAGAACAGTTAGTGGCGTTTGGTGCGCAGAATCAAGGTCTACTATAGACTACTGACGAAAATCACACAACACATTGCATCTATTTATTAACAATATTTAATAATTTTCTAATTCATCTAATTTTGACGATTTTTAGAAATATTTGTTGGTTTGTAAGCGCTAAGGGAGCATGTTTAAATAAAACCCGTGAACCTTAACTTTTAAATGTATTTTATTTCATGTTTCTATGTGCTACACAGGCTTAGATATTAAGGTTTTGGTAGACTTGACAATTTGTACTATTTTTTCAGAAAACCCTCAGGCATTAAGGACATGCATCCTAGATTGCCATAGTCATCAATGGGTTAAGAGCAAAATGAATTGTGTTTTATGCTTGATGATGTTAGTAAGCCACAATGGTACTTTGAGCTAACGGAATATTATCTTGCTAATTAGCACTACACACAAAGCACAGCTAAGGCGCGTTGGAATGCTGTAACTCGTGCAGGTGTCTAAAGGGAAAATTAATATATTTTTGTGATTTTTGTCTCTTTTCCACTGTCACACAAACCTATACGCCACATAGGACAAACACATTGATTGACCTTCTCCTCCAACCGGGCCAGGGCCAAGGAAGTGTACCGTGCCTGAGTATGGTAGGGAGCACTCACACTGCTCAAACAAACTAGACTTTAGGTGACTAGCATGCTTGGGCTCAGTACGGATTGCCTAATGTGAATGCGCTTTTATAGACACTGCCTCTGATGCTGCAGCCCCCAACAGATGGCTGCATTGAAAAGCACAGTTCCCACCACAGATTGGTAGAATACGTCACATTGGAGGATCTAAGCTATATCTAAGCAAAATAGTCTGTACTGTCCCTTTCTGTAGACAGCCTCCATGTTACATGTCCAGTAAAGGTTTGCAGAACCTGCACAAAGTATTGTCAAGATCAAACTATCAAGTGTATCAATCGGACCTCAGAATTTTTTTTTTTTACAGATGTGGTGATATTTACACTTGGAATTCATATACAATCCAATATAGTAATTGAAATCTGTAGTGTTTCTTTGCTAATTAAATTAGAAGCAGTGACAGGTGCAGATACAATAGGAGAGATGACTTGGCTCTGCTAGTCCTTCATGCATTCACGTCCTCTAGAGGGATACCAAGGGGCAAAGGTTAAACAAGCCGCTTTTCAGTGTGCTCAACTGTTTCTAACACATGATTTAATTCCTCGTTGCTTCATTAAATGTATCATTTTAGATGCACTTCAATGCAGCTGTTGCTCATATGTTGAACCCCCCCCCCCGCGCACACACACACACACACACACTCCCACCCCCCCTCCCATTCCCATCTCTTGCTTGTCTGCATGCGTGTGTGTGTGTGTGTGTGTGTGTGTGTGTGTGTGTGAGTGTGTGTATGTGTGCGCGTTTGTGTGACAAAAATCAACCATCACCGCCAGAGACTGTGTTGTGGAATGACACGTTCCCCTCACGTCTCAGTAGCGTTCAGCGTGAGCGCCAGTCAACGGATCCCACGGCGAGGGTTTGAGTCGTGGCGATGCGGGCCAGACGTCAAAAGCAGCGCCACACTGCGCCTTTTTTCTTCGCCTCATCTCCCACTCCTTACTGCCACTTTGTAGAATCACATTACCCTAATGAGAACGGGAGTGGAAAAGGCAGTGACAGAGCGGAGATATGGATGGGCTATACGTGTCAAACGCACTCAGATTTCATCCCTTTCTCTCTCTTTCTCTCATTCTTGAATTGAAAGAGCCAGGGCCGGGGGGGTGGGGGGGGCTTGGGCTTGAGCATGAGAAAGACTATAGCCAGAAGGTTTGTTGGCTAATTCCAGTGTGTGTGATGTGAGACTGTCAAGGTTGCTCTTGTTTGTTTTTCTCTCCTGTTGTTGTTGTTATGTACTTGGTCACATTATGAAACTCTATATTTGTCAAGAGAAATGTGATGGGCTGCCGAGATTTAAGCACATTCTCGTGAACTGAATAGTTGTATGAATGTAGTTTAATTGAGTCGTACATTAACATTTTATTAATTTTTACTGGCCTT
>NC_137230.1:6042445-6092445 GCF_949987685.1 Ammodytes marinus | reverse complement strand
AAGGGGCCAGCAAGCTTCATTTGAGGTGGCGGAAGGCGGCAGAAAAAAGGAAAACAGTCAGGCGACAAGATGGGAATAGACTGACCCGCAGAAGTAGAAACATGTTGCAGAGCCCTTACGGCAGGCAAACCAGGCTGAGGGGATTAGCGGTAATGCGACCATCAGGCAAAGCTGTATATTGCCCACCCATTCCCCCCCCCCCCTTTTATTTGACGTGTCATCAAAAGTAAGAAGAGACATCAGAGCTGAGTGTCGAAAGAGGGGAAAGCAGAGCCACGAACTCGGCTTCACGTTTGACTTAAAGCGGATACGAGTAACATTTAAATATCTTTTAAACAACCTCATGTTTCCTCTGATAATCATAAATTACCTTTAACAGCAAACGAGACCATCAGTGCAAAGAAAGACGTTTTTATATAGTTTTTATTACTGCTTTTGGTCTGGTCGCACACCCAGTCCGATTTTCGGTTCGCTCGTGCAGGCTCTATGGTCACATATCCGTATTGGTTGCAGATTTCAGTGTGGCGCTGCAACGCGATTTGAGAAGCCTATCCCTCCAGGTGAGGGAAGGGGAGCGGGAGCCTTGTTTGAGACAGTTATTTGTCGTCATAAATGACTGATAACGGGGCTGAACCATCAAAGAAAAAAAAGAGAATGCAATGAAGAAAAGCGAAAAGGGAGAGTGAGTGATAGGCGGGCGGGAGGACGTTGCCAAGCAACGTGTATACAATTTCACGAGAGCGAAACTAGACTGCTAAATGAATGAGCGGTTGGTACTAACACAAAGTTTGCTTTGCTTCACCATCATCAGATAACCATTATCTGAAATAGTCATTATTTACATCAACAACACAAACACATTACCTCATCGTGATCCATAGTCTACTAACTGCCGTCTCTCATTCATTCGCTTTCTGTGAGGACACAGCTCCGTGAGAGAGAGAGTAGTTAGGTGACGCTGCTGAATCAACTCATTGCAAGCAGGTGTGTGTACTGACTGGCATTAGTTGATGCAGTGTCAAAACCACTCTCACGGAGCCGAAAAGAGTCCTCACACTTTCAACACACGAACATGCACTATATTGCGCCCTTCTCAGTCCACGCTCACGCGCCTGGCACGAGCATTTGCGACAGCGGGCGTCGTAAAAATACTACCGCTTTTGTCCAAAGGGGACGCCAACGTGCCATCTTACTCGTAGTGCCTTTAATAGGCCTTTCACACCAAAATGAACCAAGAGTCAGTTCCAGGCTGGTGTTGGGGTCAGTTCAAAACTGGTTACAGCCTTATCCCAGTTATGAACCGGTTGGTTTCACATCGACCGGAGACAGCCATGGAGCCGGCAAGAGAGCAACGTCATGACGTCACTGTAAACGTGTGTGTACGTCACCCGACGCCGCTGCTCTTGTGGCTAACGCTAAAGCTACCGCTAGCTTTAAGCACAACAACAGCGGCGAATACGTCTTATTTTTACACTTGTTGGCTCTCGCTTTGCTTTCATAAGCAAACAGGACCCATACAGCGTATTCTCGCCGGTCAATTTGATCGCTACGTTCGGTAATTATGTTATGTTTACGTCTCGTAGTAGCGGTGTTTTTAAATATGGCGGGCATGAGGTTTGAGTTGCTCTGGTTGGTCAGGATAATCCCTCCCCCAACCGTTCGCGCAAGCAGTTCTTATCAAACCCTGCTCAATCCTGGGGTATGATTTCCCCCGGTTTTTACGGCCCGGAGCAGGCTCTCTGGCGGTGTGAAACCAAAACACTGGCTCTAACTCCGAACAAGCCCAGAACTAGCTCCGATTTTGCGGCGGTGTGAAAGGCCTATAAGAGGTCATTCATGAAATATACAACATGCTCCTCATTTGATGAAATTACCTGTAAATGAACAATGTAGATTGAAGTGTTTAGGATATTAATAAGTAACACTGCTCCATCACCGCGTTAAGTTATTTAACTAGTTATGCATTTATAAAGGAGAAAAGATCAGCGTATTGAGTCTGTTGTATTCTTTCACTTCAATACCACTCACAAAGCTGTCTGCTCATTACATATAGTTTTTTTTTTTTTTTTTTTTTACACTTTGAGTGCCTTTCCCTACACAGGCGTTCTGGTAGCCAGCTGCTCTCAATCAAACACAGGCCGCTTAAGCCTAACCACATTCGAAGGACATAAACTACCATTTCCAGCATTGAAGTCCTCAATCTTTTACACCCACAACAACATTACAGCTCAACATAATCCAGGAAGAGTGTTGTTTCCATGAAATGTAGTAAACTGTATGCAGCTCATTATATACATGGGGTGGAATTCTGCAAACATCGCACAGTTGTACAGAGTGGCATTTCATTTAACCGGGCCAGACTCATTTTCCGATCACATAAAGTACATCTTTAGAACATGTATGGCACATGTGGGGACATATTCCAATGATGTACTGATATGACAAATTACTGACAAAACATTAATTGCACATATAATGCACAAGATGGATTCCCTACCAACTGAAACCCAAATAGACTCTTACCCTAAATTGTTCTTTTCAAGTTGTCAAAGATGATTACCATTAAGGAGAGAATCACACATCAAATACATAGCATCCAGTGACCAATAGTCTTAATTATATGACAATATTCAAATTGTATTACAAAATGACATACTACTGCCCTGTCTCAAGCTCCTTCTCAAATTTACTTTTTAATTATTTTTATTTTGTTTTACTTTTTCACACAACATCCAAACTGCCTTATAAGATACAATATGATTGAGAACATCTTGTGCGAATTACGTTGTCGGTGGGCAACAATGGGGAATAGACATGTCTTGGATTACCTGATCCTGTACCTTGAGAAAGGGGGAGACACATACATAGAAAGTGAGAGGCCAGAGTCTTAGTCAGGCTGAGGAAATGTGCAAATGGGCCTCTTGTACAAGGTATTCTTCTAACTAATGTCCAGGCACCACGTAATAAGCTGTTTGAATTTGGGAGCAGGATGGTTTTTAATGGGATATTATGTTTTTTTGCTATTTGGCTTGACTCTTCAATCCCAGACTCAACCATTATTCCAGGCGGACTCTCCTTTCACCACCAGGTCTGGAGCAATAGGAAAGGTTGTCTGCTTCATGGCCAACAACAGGTGGTTCTCACATGTGGAGATATTTTCTTTTGGTTCCTCCTAACCTAGAGCACCATGTTCAGAAGCTGTCCTTATTATGTCCTGGGGAGTTTATATTGCTTCTCACACCACACACACCGAGACCAAATCAAGCCCTGGACAAGCTGTATGGAGTTACTGACAGGATGTAGACCTCTTGGCTTGAGGCTGCTTTGATTGTGGCTACATATTTAAACAGGGAAACTTAGGAAGTCCTGCCGTCATATCAACAGCACATCAGCTGCCCACCGCATGGTGGAAACACTCAACCATGTTTACACTCCCTTCTAGGAAGGAAATAATGCCCTCTCTTGATCCCCATTGGCCAATCAAGTAACATATTGGTTCTGCTTCTGCCTTCCTATAGGCCAAAACTAAAAGAGGACAGACCGATGACGTGCACCATTCAGCGCCGGTCCGACAATACCGACTCAATCTGACAAATATCTGGTGGTATTTATTTCAGGAGAACACAGATGTGATCGATAGTCACATTGGAAAATGTACTGATGACATCATTTTACCACACATTTTTTAATGGACATTCCCAAATCACTACAGAAACATGGTCTGGGCTAAGAACCATCAGAGTCTACAAAGAGCAAACCATCAGCAGTGCTGAGATAATGTCTGCATCTCTTCCACATGAACTGATCTATTTAGACAAGCAATGAGAAAACTCTCCAACTGGGGACGCACAAAAGGCCCATGCTCCGTGCCCACTAGCGATATCAAGGGCAGACACAATTGTCCCCATGAAGGCCAAATCTCTTTGCCTGAATGACCTCAACTCCATCATCGTTAAGTCTTTTGAGCGGTTAGTCAAAACATGCATCACAAGCCACTCTTGTACAGCCAACAGCCAATTTTCAAACAGGCCAAATAGATCAATGGAAGCAACCATCACCCTAACTCTGCGCACTGAAATATCCCACCAGAACCCAGAGAAACACATTTGAGAATGCTGTGCATTGGCTCCGGTTCAGCATTCAATACACTTGTGCCCTCCAACCTTGCTTCACATTCAGCAGTTGAGATAGTGATTGTGGACTCCAGGCAGCATTGGAGAAGAGGACACACCCCCATCACCATCAACCGGAATACGGTGAAGGGATATTCAGCAGCTTCAAGTTCCCCAGGTTTCAGATAAGCGAGGATCTGACGAGGACTCTCCACTCAGACGCAAAGACACAAAGTCTTCTTCTTGCTTTCCAGGCTGATGAGGTTCAACATGGACTTCCAGATACTGGTAACAACAGCTGCTCCGCCCTCAACAGTAAGACTTTACAGAGGGGGTTGAAAACTGCCCAGCACATCATTAGGACGGAGCTGCCATCCATAGAGAGCCTCTACACCCAGCAGCATAGGAAGAAGGACAACAGGATCAATAAAGACCACAATCACCCCAGAATCACCCCAGAAGCCAAACCGTTCTGCCAGCTGCCATCCGACAGATGATAATGCAACATCCAGTCCTGCACCTTCATGGTCAGGGAGAGCCTCCTTACACAGGCTAGAACAGTTTTGGACTATATAGCTCTCAAGCCTATCACTTTACTTTACTTGTCACATTACACACTACTTATACAGTACACCCAATTATGGACAATTATACTATTTGCCATTAAAGTTACTACAATTAACATCTGTATGTACACACAGCTGCAGTACTTGTTTTGCGTATAACAACTATAAGAACGGTAAATCTAAAGAGGACTTTGTGACGTTTAGACATCATGTAACCTTTTATTAATATTAATAAATCAGAGACAATTAATTATCAGGACCTCTGGTTGAATTATTATCTACAATTGAATATGTAGCCCATCTGAAACACAGCGACTTATTCATGTATTCCGCGTTTGCAGTGAATTCCGCTGTGCAGTGTCCTGAAGTTTGTCATATCAGTTATTCATAGCGGGGCAGAGGGGTTCTCATGGTGGCCTTTTGCTAAAATGCCACAACGACGTTAACCTATATATCTACACAATGATGAGAGGAGTCTCGGCTTGCCAATGAAATAATGGAAAAGGCAGAACTCCATTAAAAAGGCAAATGTTACCTTTGCATGAGAATGGTGATCTGAAAGCTGCAGCCAGAAAATGTGAATTATGGTTGTACTGAAGGTTGCTGCTCTTGTGTGCATGTAGATTGCAATATGTGCATCCGTGCAGCGCGTGTAACATCTTGTCCGTGTCAAAAAGGGTCTGTGTTTGTGAATAAGTAGAACATTTGAAGTGTATCGTAAGAACTCTTTTTTAAACCCTCTATTTATTCAATTGAAATAGTGTGCTCCTTTAGACCAGCACTCTACAACAGTAGACATGTTAATGCCTATGGAGGCTGTCAGTCCACTATACAGTCTATTACTGTTGTCTCTATTTATATAACAGAAATCCACGCACAGTTGGTTTTCTTTGTCGCCTTTTCTTGAGCCGGAAAGTGAGACAAAAAGCTAAAAATAAAAAATGTTGAACTATTTATTTAATTTAGTATACCTTTGCGTCTACGTAACTCATTTAGTTACTTATTCATTCAAATCGTTTTGGTGAGATCTTTCACTTGTCATTGTTAGTAACAAAGTTAACATTTTACCGAAGAAGCCAACATGTGATTGTTGGCCCAATTCTAGTTATCATCTGGATGGAAGAGTCAGCTTCAGTCTGAAAAGTAGCCTGTGTTTTATTAATGATTCTAGGTGTTTGTTTGCCTTCAAATATATAGTAATTGCTGTCCGAAATAAAACACGTTTGATTCTTACAGCTAGAATCAGGAGCATGAGTGGGAGTGTATCATTTCCAGTTAATCTTTTTTTAAGGACAAAGCCACAGCTCAGATGACGTTCACTCACCTCAGCTCTTTCTCCAGAATTAAGAGTCCTTGTTTTTCTCTCCATCCAATATTTCCAAACTTTATTGACATCTGCCTGAGCCTGTTTTTGTACAGTGGCAATCATTCATGTTTAGCAGTATGGATTTATTTATTTGAATATAGTCAGTTACAGTATATTGGAGACAATGGGTCATTATGTGCTTTGTCTAGACATTGTTAGTGTCTGTACTCTTAAGGTTTTTCCCAGCTTTAAGGAACGGCTTTGTTTCATGTGCCCACATCTGCCTAACATATACTGACCTATTAAGTAGTAGTAGAAGGTTTCCTTTTCTTACATGAGTATTAAAATACTGCCGGTGTTGCAGACCACTATTTTTTTTTATATTGGACTTCCAGTATAAGGTAGACCTTCTGTTATTGTATTCAGGAGCTGTTGGGTTACAGAGGGCAGAGACTTTGAGACAGATCTTCTTACTAAGGCTAAACGACCACACACACACACACACACACACACACACACACACACACACACACACACACACACACACACACACACACACACACACACACACACACACACACACACACACACACACACACACACACACACGCGCGCGCACACACACACACACACACACACACACACACACACACACACACACACACACACACACACACACACACTCACAGAGGCTTAGCAGTTCTAAGACAATACACACAAAACGCCTCAGGCTTTTGTCTGAGACACATACTTGATCCCGGGCACATAGAAACAAATGCAGGCTTTTGAAAAAAAAATAAAGCTATAGGCCTACTGCGTAACTTTTGTTGCCCCCATGAGGAATACTGAGTAATTACAACAACATTGTCTGGACATCTACATGAGGTAAGCCTTTCTGTGATGGTGCATACATTTTATACTCTATGCTGTACGAACAGGTGTTTTATTTAGTAGTAGAATCAACAACTGAAACATTTATTGGGCGCTTTTGGGGAATTTTCTGTGGGCAACATCAATTCAAAAACGCTGTCATACTGAGAAATACAGAGAGAGTTTTGTGGAGCTGATAGGCTTAATCATCATTGTGTCAACTTGTTTGGTGATGGCTTGAATGTAACCGACATTCATTTATAATGAAGAAAGTGACTCACTATAGCTTTAACATATATGCCATCTACGGCCAGTCAGTCAGAGTCATGGAGTGTATTTCTTTCCTTTTATTTCCATTTACTTCCCTTCTTCTCCCTTCTTCCCACAGTCTGCTCTCCACTTGTCCAGCCTGTCTCTCTCCCTTTTTTTCTCTCCAGCTACTGACAGTGTTACACTTTATCAGCGTATCTGTGATGCTCCTTAATTCAAGGGCCAGGCCGGGCTGTCACCCTTGGGTCCCCGTGTCACCGTCACATCCAGACAGACACATGTTGGAGGACACTGGGACCTGTCCATCTGAAGAGAGAGAGAGAGAGACAGAGAGAGAGAGAGAGAGACTGTGAGGGAAAAAAGGGCTTATCAGCGCAACCTTGCTGGTGAATTAGCAGACCCCTTGAGTGATAAGGAGAGAGGCACGCCAGCAGACACACAGAGAGAAAAAGAGAAGGGAGAGATAGGAGTGAGTGGGGTGGGGGGGGACAAAACAGGAGGAGGAAGTGATGCGGTGTTGACAGCCAGTATAGGGGGGGGGCTGTTTGTCGGGTATCAGTCTTTTTTTTCTCTATGTCCTTCGAAAGGCTCTGTTCATACACTGCAGCTCCAATCTCCTCCAATGAGATTGTTCCCCCGCACAGGGACACAGTTAACAGTGTCACAGAAAAGCAAAAAAAAAGTTTCCAGAAGTTTCTGGCTATATCGTTTACAGCGTGGACCAGCAACACTACTTCAAAACAGCTTTTACATTGAACAAAACATCACCTGCACATGAGTCCTATTGGTCCATAGAGTTATGAAACATCATGCTATTTCAATCACCTCCGTTTTGAAACTCTTAACTGGTCTAGAATCAGGAATGTGAAGGGCTGTGGGCGGGGTTATCGCAACCAACAAGGTTAGACGTAAAGGAGTGAGAATTCAAATGAGCTGCTTTGCTGTGGGAATACATCCTGCTACCTAGTGCATGAGTGTTCACATAAAAGCGTTTCCTTTATTATGTCATTCATTCAGTGTGCTTTAGCTCCATGCTAAACCATTTTTAATAAGTAGACTAGAGCAAGTGTTACTGTAATTAGTCCATACAGAGAGTGTTGTGTAGAAGAGATCAAAAAGATTCAGATCAGCAATGAAAACTCACTTTGACTTTCTGTTGATTAACATAACACATGTTGGGTAATCTATAGAAGCACTATCTGTCTAGTTATCATTCCCTCATCTGAATATTCCTTATCACGGTGAGTATCAACTTTAAAGTTATCTGTGGTCATCCAAAGCTGCTGCTGCTGCTGCTGCTTGGCCCTTTATTTTCTCTACTAAAATTCAGCTTTCTACATATATATTCCTGATTATTAGTGAATCTGTCTACTTGTCTCAAACATGGTAGCCATCGACATTGGTCCTCATTCTGTGTGGCACGAGATATCAAAACATCAGAGGTTCTCTTTTTACTGTTTCCCTTCTCATCTCATCGCTGTCACACACACACACACACACACACACACACACACACACACGCACACACACTCGTTAACATCATCCTGTCTTCATCATAAACTGCCAGGCTTCTCTCTCTGCCCCCCCTCCCTCCCTCCCCACTCCAACCCCCTTGTGTGATGCACATTGGGTTGGATACCCACGTTTGGCTGAGTGAGGCGTGGAGTCAGTTTCGATCGACCCGCGGCCGTGGATGAAGCGCCGTTGACGTGAATCAGTCCTGTCAGCTCCTGTGACGGCTGCCTGTCTCTACCCAGCCTGGGCTCCTCACTGCTGACATGATATGATGGGAGATGATACCCAACAACAGCACGTTGGCCTCTCACATGTTAGCGTGTGTATGCGCGCGTGTGTGTGTGTGTGTGTGTGTGTGTGTGTGTGTGTGTGTGTGTGTGTGTGTGTGTGTGTGTGTGTGTGTGTGTGTGTGTGTGTGTGTGTGTGTGTGTGTGTGTCAAAAAAAGACCCTGACAGACGACACTTTATAGCTTTAATCCCAAGGTCTTAAAAAACGGCAACTTGACACAAATTGAGGTTGGCTTTGTCTATTTCCAGAGGATGGAAGGGAAATCAGAGGGGAGAAATATAACCTGGAAAAAGCTTGAACTATGCTTTTTCTTTTGCACTTTCCTTCTTACACTTCCTTAATCTGTTTTGACTCTTATGATAATGTACTGTGGTTCTTCTAACTCTTAGCATGCTTTACATTGAACCGTAGTCTTCTTTAATTTGTCGTTATTTTCATAATAAATAGGGCTACTTAAAAAAGTGCACAAGTCACACCTTTAGTGTACATGTTTTGACAAATTGCACTGCCTGTATGTGAACAGGTTTCCAAACAACACACATCAACCATCTCATATCCGTAACTGATTGTATAGAGCAGTGGTGGCTCATAGTAATCGAATACAAATTAGTATTTGTATGAAAACGTTTATTACAACTGAACTAGTTTTCCTTAATTCAAAATGCTCGAGCCTTAAACAGCAGCACATAACATTGGAGCTGACACACATTTTTATCTCCGCTTCATTGCCTCCACACATTCCTGTAGATTTGTTGCACTTGACAAACATTCTGCTCTAATATGGATTGTGATTAAGGAAACAGTGGGTTGAGGGTGAGGGGTGAACTGATTACCATCAGGGCCTACAAATCTGGGCGCATGCTAGCCAAGTGATAAATGTACATTATATCACATGATTGCACCACAATTACAAACAAAACTAGAACTGCAAGCAGTTGTGAACGGGGGCCAAGCCTCCCACGCGACTCGGGATCGGGCGTCGTCGTCCGCGGCGCCGGCCCCTCGCCTCACGGAATCCGGGGATGTAAAGTTTTTGAATGTGGGATGTTTGGTTTGGGAGTTATAGACCAAAAGGCAAAAATAATGGCAGAGAAAGATGCTCAAGTGTGTTTTTGGCGCCCCCTTTTGGAGCAATTTAAGGAAAAAGTAGAACCAGCCTGAGAACCATAGGACAAACACATGTGTGAAGTTTTGTGTTAATAGGATAAATCGTTTTGGATTTAGGAGCACTTTGGTAAAAGATAGCTAATGTGCAAATCTTTAAAGCGCTACCGTTTGGTCTTCCGATGGTCATAGAAAAATTATTTACACAACATTTGCTCGTGGGAGTCGGTAAAGCATAATGCTTTTGGTTTCGTCCAAATCGGACAAAAACTGTAGGAGGAGTGTGTTTTGGTGACTGACACAGTTTTTGCGATGTAGCGAAAGAAAATCCCATATGCAAATGGGCGTGGCCTATCCCGAAAGATGCAGCTGACTTGTGGGCATCTGTGGAGATAAAGTGTTTGACTGTGGGATGTTCGGTGTGGAAGTTATAGCCCCAAACGCGTTTTCTTTGCTTTTTGTGGTTTTGGCGCCCCCTATGGATGACATTCGCAAAATTACGTGAGATAGAAAGATGCGGCTCAATGTACCGAACAAGTGGATGTCAAGTTTTTGAATGTGCGATGTTCGGTTGGGGAGTTATAGCAAAATGAAATTGTCATCCTCTCCATTGTAAAGACACTTTTTTGAATTTTCCCATTGTCCCGCCTAAAGACTTAGAAAATGGCAAAAACAGGCAAAAAAATTGAAAAACTCTTTTTTTTAATAAGTCCGGCCCACATAGGACTTTCTTGCCCATATTTTCGCCATAGGCTCAGGTATGCCCCATGATAGTCTCCCTTTAGTTTCAAGAAAATTCCCTTTTTTTTTTTTTTTAAGGAATTTTCGCGAATCTTTAAAGCGCTACCGTTTGGTCTTCCGATGGTCGTAGAAAAATTATTTGACCAGCTTTTGCTCGTGGGAGTTGGTAGAGCATAATGCTTTTGGTTTCGTCCAAATCGGGCGAAAACTGTAGGAGGAGTATGTGTTGGTGACTGACACAGTTTTTGCGATGTAGCAAAAAATGTATATATACGCAAATGGGCGTGGCCTATCTCAAAAGATGCAGCTGACTTGTGGGCATCTGTGGATATAAAGTTTTTGACTGTCGGACTTTCGGTGCGGAAGTTATAGCCCAAAACGCTTTTTCCTTTGTTGTAGCGCCACCTAGTGGCCGGGATTTCTGAATTTTTTTGTCTGCATACGGGGTACGGACCTGGATATGCCCTGGAAGTGGCATGTCCCAACCCTTTACGGTTTGGGCTGCAGCACCACTTTTACGCGGAGAAGAATAATAGGAATAATAATCCCTACAAGAACAATAGGGTTCCCTGCCCCGCAGGGCTTGGGAACCGCGTTGCTCTGCAAAACGCGGTCCCAGCCCTACTCGGGCTTGGCCCCCTAACAAGGACTGAAATCAAATGTTCAAACACATTCTAATATCTTGTCGATGGCGATATCAATATTCCCCCGTGTTCATTAAAAGTGTTTGGAATGGGCAATGCACGTTTTGATTAACTACATTGAACCTTTCATTACTTTGAAAACAGCTTTTCGTTGAAATCTTAGGGATTATGATAAATTGTGTTTACCAGCTGTACGAGACAAAGATGGTGTATGCACTGGAGAGTTGAGGCAGAGCAAAGCAGTGAGGGAGCAGGGACAAATACAGAAATGTGATTTTTTTTTAAAGAGAAAAAATGGCATTTGACTTAATGTGCACTTGAAAGATATATATTTTCTTAAAAATGATATATTGATGTTCATGTAGATTTTGTAAGCCTCAAAATACATTTCCTAATGTGTATGCCTTGTAATGAGGAAGTCTCCATCTGGATTTTATGTTTCAATATAAACTTAAGTTTCCAGAGTTCTTGGACTTTCCCACATTTTGTACAGGGCGTTTTGGTCATGTTTTAGTGAGTGTGCATGAGTGCCAGAATTTCCTCTATATTACACATTTGAATATAATGAGAGTGTTGACTGTTTCAGAGGGCTAACAGCTTCAAATGCACACATGCACACAAAGAAACTAAATGTAGCTGACCACACCGTGATCTGTAATCAACATATCAACATTTCACCCTTCAAAAGGTGGAAAATGACCAACACATTATTATTATGGTCAGCACTCTACACTATGCAGTTCAAGTTATGTTGATGATGTTTGTAATATTTGGTATGTGGTGGAGTTAAATCATACAACCACATGGCTTTAGTAGAGAGCATTGGCATACTGTATATCAGCCGACACTAAAACATCACTCACTGCCTCCTGCCCTGTACTATTTTGGTAGTAATGTCGAAAGTGATACTTCACTGTTTGGAAAAAGGCCTTCTCACATATGGCCAATAAAAATGATTGATGTCTAGTGGGGGGTTTCATAGTAGGGTGGCTGTGCACATCCAAGTTTTCAGAGGGTCTTTGTGTGTGTGTGTGTGTGTGTGTGTGTGTGTGTGTGTGTGTGTGTGTGTGTGTGTGTGTGTGTGTGTGTGTGTGTGTGGCTCCACATGTGATTTCCATCAGGAGAACATGTGAGACGGCTTGAATCACATTGCATGCATTTTGCTGTTTAACCTTCACTGAAATATCGGCCGGTTAGCAAGGTATTAATGTTCAGAGGAACATATGTGTGCATCATATCTTGTCTATTCTATACAGACATACCATTTCTACCAAAACAAACGTCAGAGACATAGGGCAAACAGTTTTGGGCTTAAGAGCGTAGGCTATTTTTACTTTACGGGTTGTTTTAAAATATTTTCATCCGGCCAAATGTTCAGCAAACATTCCACTTCCTCATCAGACTAAGGCAAATCCTTCGGCTACATTTTACATTCGTCTAGACTCAAAAATAATGTAAAATGTAGAATCTAGAGACAATTATCACACCGGCAATGTAAATGCTCTTGTAATGTGTGGCACGCTGTTTATTAATAATACGTATAACGGACCGTCGTCAGACACAAGTACCGGATGGATTTGCACACATCGATCGCTCTGTCTCGTTATCCAAGTCAGAGCTTTTTGTATGGGCATATTTGAAGTGTGTCTTTATGAAGTATATGTTGTTAAACATAAGTGTAGGCTACTGTTTGCTTAGCCGCCGAGTCCCGCTGTGTGTTGTCGTGGGTTTGTTCCCACCGCCGTACGTAAAGGCAGCATTACAACAGCTCACGGGAGGAAAAAAACGGCTGACGAACTGGAGTAAACACAGCGGGCCCTTAGGCAGCGGTCAGGAAAACCTTTTTGCTTTGATTTGTGCTGCTCTTACCTTTTTCTCTCTCTCCCTCTTTTAGGCCTATTAGCCCGCGAATACGGCAATAGGCCTACACACACGTTCATTCTCACACATGTTATGTTCATGTCCAAGTGATGGGAGAAAAAATTGCTAACCGACTATATGTGTTTCAGACAGAGGTTGAAAAGAGGAGATGTAATATTGACAGTGTTCTGCCCCTGACATTGAAAGTGTATGTTGTTCTTAACGCGTGTGGCATAGGTGTCTGTACCTTTAAGAGGAATGCTCTAAGGGAGGGGCTGCTAGTTAGGTGACCACGAGCACGTTATGCACGTAGAGAGAGCATGCAGGAACAACAGTTTGATCAGCTCTTCTAAGATGCAGTTCTTCATCTTCTTGTTTGTTAAAGCAACGTCTGTAAGTAGTATCTTTATTTTCCATGTGTTGGATTATAGATTTATCGTTGTATGCTTACTGTTTAGCTGTATTAATATTTATCTTGTGTTTGTACTGTCTTTACAGTTTCACAAAATGATACCATTAAACTACATGAGTAATCCTCAACACGCTGTGGAGTTTTTTGGGAAACGTTTAACTGATTGGAGAGTTAGCTTGCTTGGCTAGCGAGCCCAATACAGACAGTGTGAGGAATACAAAGAGTTTTTTTTGGGACACTACACCATGAAAACAGTGTCTAGTAGAAACCCATATTACAATTTGGAAAATTAGCATAACATGTGACCTTTAAGTCTGGTGTTCTATTAAGTATCTCCTGATTAAACTGTATTCAGAAGAAACTGATCCCCCAACGAACTGTATGGCCTAACAATTAAAAAACAAAGATGGTGTGTACAATGGTTTTGAAATATACACATTGGCAAATTGTACACACTTTAATTTAACCAAATGTACATTTTGCACAGAGGTCCACTATTTATCATGCAAGCATATTATATCCATGCAAACACGATCATATCATCCCGACTCTTTACCTCCTCATTATTCACCAGTGAATTTCTTCACCTCAGTTTTCGTGGGCTGTGTGTGTTGGGGGATTATTAAGTAGATATCGATTGTGATTTGATTAAACTCTTGCTAATTTGCTGCAAACCAGCTAGACGTTTAATCAAATCAAAATCAATAGCGTCTTAAGAGCCCTTGGTACATCCATGTGAATGGGGGGGACTATACAGTGGAGGTGTTATAAATTACGGGTCGGAGCGATAGAGCTGATAGGATAATGTTGGAGGAGTGAGAGAATGGACAGAGACAGAGAGAAGGGAGAGAGAGAGGGGGCGGGATACAGAGGATATGTCACTCTTATTAGCGCAGGAAGGGAGGGTGGATTTGTGTTCAGCGGGGGAACAATTGGCCTTGGTGTTTCAATCCCAACGTGGTGATTGCATAAAAAAACTACATTTTCAGACAGACACTTTTGATAGTAACAGTCATGGACCCTAACAACAAGAGGCACCTACAAATAAATGATATGAATATAATATCAAATCCAATGTGCATAAAGTAGGGTTCAAATAAGAGTAACCTCAATTGGGGGCGCCCTTAGCTCAGTTGGTAGGGCGTCCCCCCCATGGGCCTCGACCAGCAGCGGACCTGGGTTCGATTCCAGCCCGCGGTCGTTCTCTGCATGTCACTCCCCTCTCTGCCCCATTTCAACTCTGTCTCTACACTATCAAATAAAGCATAAAAATGCCAAAAAAAATAATATCTTAAAAGAGTAACCTCAATAGAAGCGTGGGCAGCTTGACCTGATCTGAAAAGCCAAGAGGAATACATAGACTATATTGAAAATGTGGTCAATCCGAAACAGATAAAGAGCAAAAAGCTAAAAAAAAACGTATCACCTGCAAAATTGATACACCACACTAACAGTGCTTCTAGCCAGAACACACTGCTCTTTATTCAGGTCAAACTTATGGACACACACAAACAATCTGCCAAAAATACAAATGACCTCACCTTTCCCTATTGTAATGAGTAACATTTCTGAACTTACCAGAGACGGAGAACATATGTTTTGAATTGACACTGTATTCCATTGAAATAGATGGCTGGATGTGATCGTCTAAATGAATATATATCTGAGTATGTGCAGGTATTTAAGGTAAACATATGGCCTTTACCCCCAATTGCTGTATTCCATTGTATTGTACACTGTTTACTCTAATGATTATCTTTTAGTTTAGACACAGTTTTTGCACGTTTAGAATTTTGCTTTTTAAAATGTATATTACACATGGCTTTTATTGCACTATAAACAAGGTGCCCAATCAATACAAATGAACAACACTCATTAAACCACAATGTAAAAGTATTCCTAATGGATATCTAAATAGAATATCAGTGCAGTTTAATATCAGCAACAGAAGGATGGTGAAAGTGCATGCTATTCCATTCTCATTACGCTGAACTACACACCCCAAAACAGACCAAACAGTCCAACTGATACCGGTGGTTAATAAAGCATAAAGGATAAAAAGGTATATTAACTTTGTAACCATAACTTTAGCTTGCCTTTTTTTGTTGACCAGAGTTTGCCTTTTGTTATCACCATATGCTCCCCATCAACACATGAGAAAACACACTCCCTAATATGCCCAGCTGCCGCATGCTTTTCATTCACAGTAATCAACTCATATTCATAAAAAAACAGTGGGTGCCATTTTCTAAATGATAATCCTTAGTGTATGTGTTCAAAAGTTGGAATGATTAATATGGTAAGTTTAACGTAACATGAATGTGGCATTAAAGCTTTACGATACCGTATGTTCCAGCCGGTCATAGGCTATCTCTGCAATTGGTATCACTGATGTATCAAACCAACAATTATATATAACATGATAGGCACGCATAGATAGAATAATCAAATACTCATGTGATTAGGTTTAACAAATAACTCCTTGTCAACTGTTCCATTCACATTAAAGTTGAAATGCTATTCACACATATGACACATTATATTTCAAAATTGAAATGTGTTTTGCATTAGCAGGACATGTATTCCTATAGTATAGTATATTGCTATAATGTTAGTGCTAGGACATTGGTGATTTAAATGCAGTGTTCATAATGCATCTATAAAGCCAGGTCAGATTAAAACCCTGTGCTCATGCTGTGGCCTAGTGGGTAACCTGTATGTCGCAGGGTCAGCGTGCACGTTAGATGTCAATTACACCTCCTCCATACGTCCTGCTCCACTGCTATTTATCTTCATCTCTCCCAGTTCACACTGTGTGACCTCCCCACATGCTCAGCAAGGGACAAAACACATCAGGGCCTTCTGTTTGTGTAGCACACACACACACACACCTCCTGACTTTTTAATAATGCTTCCCATTGTCCCATGCCAATATATTCTCTCCTGTCTATCATATTTGTGTATACATATAGTATGCTGTATGCTGTGGGGAAATCAGTTTGCCCCTGGGACTCAATTATTAGGTATTCATGGCTTTGCGAATCACTGCTACTTACAACTTATGTCATTTGTAACAGTGTTCCCATTCATTGATTTACTCATTTCATTTACATATATCTGCTTTATATGAATTACAGCCATTGTACACGTTAATTTTTGTCGCAAGGTATACATTAAATTGCAAATTTAGACAATGAGAAATTAAGCACATTATCTTCATAAGTATGCCTTTTAAAATATACTACGAACGGAATTCTATACATAGATCCATACATCTCAATATGTCACGGAACTGCACGGATGTTTAAAAATAATAGTCCGGAAACAGACAGGAGAGGTGGCAAGAGAGCCCTAATTAAGGAAATGCCTTATGAAGGACATCAAACAAAATGTAGCGTATTGCTCACACACAGGAACCTATTACCGCCATCTGGCAAAAATGGCTATTGTGGCTGATTGTCTAAAAATAGCGATGAAGACAAATTATTATCATTTGCCAAAGCCCATGACAATAATGATGAATGAATACGTTTTTTTTCCCCCGTATGCCCTCTGAAGTCAGTGCTTAAGGCCCTTTTCTACCTTTCCCCACAGCACTCTCTCTCTCTCTCTCTCTCTCTCTCTCTCCTCTCTCTCTCTCTCTCTCTCTCTCTCTCTCTCTCTCTCTCTCTCCACTTTATATCCCTTCTTTGCCATCACCACCATAGTGTGCTGTGAAGTATCCATAAAACATATCGACTACTCATCAGTACAGTCAAAGATCAACCCTAATGTCAATCATTCCCTTTCAATTGTCAGTCAACAATATGTCAACCCCTTTTCCTCTTGGTAGATACTAAGATGTATAGAAGATTGTATCTTCATTAATCTTCGAATAGATATTTCGGTGTGTAACCTCACCCCCCCTTTCTACTCCTCACATTGTTATGCATGTAATCAGCATGTTTGTGTGTTCGCTTGAGGGGTGTGGGGGGTGCTGATGTGGTGATTGATCACCAATTTGCAACAACACTGGTGTCCCCCCCCCCTCCCTCCCTCCCCACCTCTGTTACTAACCCCAGCCTGTCCCATACAAAACTTCCATGGTGACTAATGCCCCCCCTCTGACGGCCACAGATAAGGGACTACTACACCTAGCCTCTCCTCATAGATCAATGCTGATGCAATACACAGCCGCTGAAGTTCTATGTACAAATAAAACAATGTTATTGCCCACATTCACCTCTGCCTGTATATTTGTGTCATGCCCCTAAACAGATGAAATCGGCCCACATTCTTTTTCTTTCTTTGCAGGGACACACTCACGTCTAGATACAGGAGGAAAACATTTACTTTATTTCATGTCAAGTGGACCCTCTTGACCATGAGTTACGGTAATGTATAATCTAGGTTTAAAGGTGGTCCAAAATCGCCTACTGCTGGGTTGGAATTCTGTTTCTGACTTACTGTATTTAGTACTGATCAATGTATTCAGTGATCCCTATATGGAAGCACCTGTATTTGATATACAGTATAAATCCCTTAATTGGTCATCTGGTTTAAACATAACATGTAATCACAAGTTACCTTGCTGGGAAATCTATGAAGTACCCTTAAGAACCATGCTGGACACCAATTAAGATACCCTCTGAATGTGTAGTTTCATTACACACACACACACACTTGACCACCCCCCCCCCCCCCCACACACACACACACACACACACACACTCTCAGTATACACAACCATATTCTCATATATAGCTCATTGTAATGGAGCAAATGGAAATGAGTATTTACTTTGATTATGTTTACCTACTATACACATTTGATATTGCCTACATTTTTGCTTTAGTGTATGTGCGCGTGGCTGGCAATGGCGCCAGCGAGCAAGTGAAGTGGGATGAGAGACTGAGAGAGAGAGAGAGAGAGAGAGAGAGAGAGAGAGAGCCGGGGTTCAGAGCCAGTTCAGCTGTGCTACCACTTGACAAATTATTTGTGGAATTGTTGCATTCACAGTCACTTAAATAGGAATCTGTCAGAGAGGAGAAGAGGGCCGGTCTCTCTCTCTCTCTCTCTCTCTCTCTCTCTCTCTCTCTGTCTCTCTCTCTCTCCGCAGCAGCATACAAGCGGAGCAGCCCCGCTCAATGTCGCGCCACCTCTTCAACGACCAGCCACACCACGGCCATGCCCCCCCCACCCACCCACACCCTTCCTCTCACCCCTTCCTATGATGATGGATTGAACCTAATGCAAATTTACAACCATTTTATATGTCGATGCCTCCCCCCCGGCTGGCCGCGGGAACATAGCTCAACATCACGCTTCCAAGATGTCCGCCTTGACACAGCCGGCATCATCGGCCTCCTCTCAATCTCCCGGCTTCACAAATCTCGGCTGGATGGAGATTAATGCCCCTGTGGGCCCCCTGGCTGCAGCTGCACTCTGTCCCTGCTTGTGTGTATGTGTGTGTGTGTGTGTGTGTGTGTGTGTGTGTGTGTGTGTGTGTGTGTGTGTGTGTGTGTGTGTGTATGCCATGTATGTTCATATACAATGCTGTGACTGCTCACACAGTAGCAAAAAAAATCACTCTTAGATGGATACCACACTGAAAGAAGTCTGTGCTTCTCGCGTTTGACCCTTTCATGTCTGTCCTGTTGTATGGGGTGATGGGGCTTGGTGGTGGAGGATGGAGCAGGGCATTTCAGAGTGTCGGCGAGATGTATCCCCCCCCAAACATTGTCGTATTTCACCCTTCTGGATGGAGGGATAGAAAAAAAAACGAATGGGAGAAGAAAGGAGCCAGTTTTTCACCCTATCAACTTGGAAAGGCAATGTTGTGCCCTTGTAATTGTATAGGTATCTCATCTATCAACAGTGCCACCCTGGATAATAAATATAGAGTACACAGGCAGCTCCTCCGAGATTTAAAGAGAGGGTGTGTGAAGGAGTCTGTGTGTGTGTGTGTGTGTGTGTGTGTGTGTGTGTGTGTGTGTGTGTGTGTGTGTGTGTGTGTGTTTGTTTGTGCAGGTTTGTACACGTGTGTGTTGAGAGGAAAAACTAGAACAGGTGCCTTTGCCCTGATGAACTACCTTTCTTTGTTGTTGAATGAGTTCATGCTCTGATCTCATGAAACCCTCACATGCTCCTGTGAAATACACTGTGATGGTCAGGGTGAGCACAACAAGCCAAATTTGCCACACAAAAAAATACTTTTAATAGGTTTAATGAAATAATTAAGAATTGGATATAACCGCTTGGTGAATAGATGTGAGCCTGTGACGTGGGATGAACCTGGGGAAAATAATTTTCATTTTAGGCCAGCTTGGGTTGAATTGTTAAAGCGAGAGAGCGTGATTTATGTCGCCATGTGAGGAATTCTGAGTAATTACAACAACACTGTCGGCGCATCTACATTAGGTAAGCCTTTGGTGATCGCGCATGGATTGTAAACCTTCTGCTGTACGTCCAGGGTTCTTCTTATTAACACAAATTAATTTTAATAAGCATCTTTAAAGGGCCTTAATAATCACTTATGCCTTGTTTCCACCGAGTAGAGCAAGTCGGGTTGGAGGGGTACGGTCCAGTTATTTTGGCTTTCCATTTGCCAAAAGTTGGGTAGGGTACGGATATAAGCAAGCAACAGATGATACTCTCTAAAATACAGCCAGAGAGAGGAGGGCTGTGCAGATGAACACACCTCCACATTGTATATTGGAGCGGAAGCAATCTTTGGGAGGGATTATTTAAGATGTGGTATTATTATTTTTCATTAATATGTTGCATAGTGTGCCATACATAAAACGCGTTGCCGAAAGTACTTTCATTCAGGCTACAGTTAGATTGGAATGTATCTTCCACATGTTGCAATGTTGGAATTGGGTTTGGTTAATGGTTCACACAGGGGTTCAGAAATAACTATATTATCACATGTTAGGTTGTACTGCTCTCTTCCTTCTAGTGAGAAAGAGGCCTTAGAAACATGCCTTTCTGTTGTGTCAGAGATATGTGTTTATGCTGTGAATCCCATGTAATGGTTGGCAATACAACCAGATGTGCTAAATGCCATGCCAGTGAACAGAGCTGCTGATGGCTGTGTGGGAGGTATCTTTGTGTTTATGGGGTTGTACTGTAGTCTATATCGTGTTCAGTTTGTTTGTGTGTGTGTAGGTGTGTTTGTGTCTATGTCTGCGAGTGGGAACGAATGCGTGCGTGGGAGGAGAGGTCATAGGCTGTCATACACTGCTGGCGAAAAGTGTCACTCCTAAGATGTTAGTGTGTCAGGCCTCCTCATTACCAGCATTAGGCTAATTAGCATGGCCATGTTCACTGTGTGTATGTGTGTGTGTGTGTGTGTGTGTGTGTGTGTGTGTGTGTGTGTGTGTGTGTGTGTGTGTGTTTGTGTGTGTGTGTTTGTGTGTGTGTGTGTGTGCATGCATTTGCTCGAGTCTACTGTAAGTCACACAAGTTGTTATGGATGCCATGCAGGAGCTGACAAGCGGCCTGTAGTCAAACATCGAGGCTGGCAGTTGACAAAGAGCACGGTCTGTCACAGTGATACATGCTCTCTCTCTCTATTTTTCTTTCTCTCTCTCTCTCTGTGTAAGCTGGCTCTCCGTGTCTCTGCCTAATTGGGCCCTCTGGATTTCTCCACTCCTGGGGATGTTTGTATACCGGCATATACTGTGATACGTGGCAGTGTCGGTAACATACAAGACTATTGTGAACACTGCCGTCAAGGCCTGCTTGCTTGGGAACCCTTCACTTCATGTGGAGGATCTAACAGTTTTCAGTCAGAGTAGAGCTGCAAAGTATGGCTGATGGATATTTGGCCAGAATATCAGACACACACACACACACCAGGTCAATAAGCAAAGTAAAGCTACACACTGGTAATGACATTTTTCTAAATTATTTGTTTTCCCCTTTGGCGATATTATTGTTTAAACAATTTAGTTATAATCATGAACACTACAATATTCTAAATTAAGCTGCAAAGTGACAAGTGTGACACCTTTCAGTCATATACCCATGGCTTGATGGAGGGAGCCAAGGGTTAGACAGAATGGCAGTTTTAAGAACAAAAATAAAAAAATAAGAAGATATAAACACTATGTCACTTGAACTATTTGTCAGGAGTAAAAAAAAAACATACAGTATGTCCCCCCTCCATCCATCTCTCTCTCTCTCTCCCCCCAATCTTTCTTTTTCAGCTCCGTTTCTGGAAAAAAAAAAAACAGTATTAATTTATTAAATTTCCTCTCCATTTAACGACCCCCATTTGAAAGAATTTGCGTTTGATCCTCACCGTCTCGGCGAGGCGTGAAGATGGCAGTGAAACGGGGAAGGGAGAGGGAGATGGATCCGTCAGAATGTCACATAAATATCTTATTAGCCAGTGATCTTATCATCATAAAGCAGCCCCATTTATACAGTTAGGCATGTCATGTTGGTCAATTGCACAAAAAAAGGAAAAAAAAAATCCAACTGCATTTAATATTAAACCCTCAAATCTCATGCCAAACCCATTAGGAGAGTCTGAAGCTATCTCTCTTTTTTTCTGTCTATCATCTCTCCACTTCCTTTCCTGGATACGCTTATGTCATAAATTAACTACTCTGGATATATTTTTCCCTCCATTCCCAGTACTTTTTTTCATTTACTTGTCCCAGTTGGAGAACAAAATGCATTGGAATGTCTATAAGATTGGGGTTCATGGCAGTGAGTCAATCAGTGCTGCTAAAGCTCAGGGACACACACATGCATTGATGTGCATCAGTACCATAGGAAAAGATGGTTAATGTAATAATTGTGTTGGTCACTTGATAGCGGCTTCTCTATTGATACTAATGCCCACTTTCCAAAATGGTATAGTGTCACTCTTAGTTACAGACGCCATCTTACTGTGCAGCAGCCAACATCTAGATGAGAAAAGTTGATGTACTGCATGATGTGCTAATCTCTGTGTTACCTTCGATTGCAAGTGTCTGCTCACATCAGCTTTGATAACCGCTGCTTTCTCTCTTTTTTCCTGAAAATAATATCACCATTTTCATTAGCAGTTGAGTTTTTTCCTTAAAATATAATTGAACACAAGTCAAATATTTGAGAGCAAAATGCACTGCTCTGTTTGGAAGAAAATGCTAGAAAAACGTAATTTATTTTTTGAAATATCAGGTTTCTATCCATACAACTGAAGTAGGTTCAACATAAGGACATATACAAGAAGTGGTTCGTTTTCCGAATGATTTTGAGTGTAAACTCATCATAGTGGTAGTGTTGCGTGTGCTTGTTTTTTTCCTTGGGATGAGTTAACTATGTCACTTTGTTCGCCCCATCATTAGCTAAGGCTTAAGCTATTGACGGATATGCATCTAGGTCTATTGATCAGATGTCAATCCTAAGCACTCATACTTGTCTGCATGGATTTGTATACCAGGTGTCCAGTGAGAGCTAGAAAGCCTTGGACATCCAAAACTATGCACCATCATAACATTGTGCACTGGTTGGAGGGCATTGGTCAGGAATGAAACAACAGGTGCACTCAAGGCCAACAAACAAAGTCATGAAACAAGCCAGAACACACTTGACACACACAAACATGACAGTTGGCATAAACAAACAGCGCGGCTACAAAAGCAGCACGTTGTTCCATGTCACGGATCAGGCATGGTCTGCCACAAATTAAAAACTCCCGGGGAAGAAAGAAAAAAGCTTTAAAGGGACAATGTGAAGGTATAGAAGGAAGAAAAAGAAGAGTGCAGGGAGCAGCAGACAGACTGGGAGGATTATTATTCAGTTATCAGAGCTCTGTGGAGCAGAACTGACATGGACAGGAGCAGATTTCCTGCTTCTCACCCTTCCATCTGCCACTTGGCCATGCAGAGGATACATACATACACACACTCTCTGTCTCACACACCGACACAAGCACACACACTCACACACACATGCACGCACGCACACACACACACACACCACTGATAAAGAAACAGCATGAATAAATCAAAAATACTATGTGCAGGTCTTGAAAATGTAATTTCTGCATGTTTTTAATAATAAAAATGTTTCATAAATCAGACAATTAAAACCATATGAACAAGTCGCTCTGTTCTTCAGAATAGTGATAAAATCAATATGCCAAGTTTCCACAGGGCAGTTTCAGTGCCGTCTGCACGCACTTCCACCTCTGCACGTCCTCAGTGGATAGGGTGCTACTTTTTTTCTTTCATCTGCACCGGTTTAGCGCCCTGTGATTCTGCCTGCATTGTCTCGTCTTAAAGAGGACCTATGATGCTTTTTGACTTGTATGACCTATAAAGTCAAATAGCACTAAACACTATTCTAGCCAGTCGAGAAGTCACGTGTTCAAAGCGGTCTACCCTTTGTAACTTTGTGACGTCGCATGTAACTTTGTGAAGTCACCACGCGGATGTTTCCATGTATGGTAATGCTGTCACTTCCCTGTTCGCGTCTGCCTCGCGCCCTTATAGGTCCATGCTCGCGCTTCCCGCCACTGAAAGTGTTCCGGAAAGGAAGGTAACAATCACAACGGAGTGGGGTTTGCAGGAGGGGGGGGGGGGGGGGAGCGGAGATGGCCGAAGCACAGGCGGAGGGAGCGGAGATTGCCGAAGCACACACACTCAAGTGTTGACAGGACGTGCTGGATCGCCAAAATAAGAGAAAGAGCTTCCCGAAAATCTACATAGTTTTTTGTGATGTGATTCGTGTCAGGTTGCTCTATAGCAGTGTAAAACAAGAAATTAAGACCAGAAAAGTAGTATAATAGGTCCTCTTTAACGAAAATTCTGAAAGCTCAAATAAAAGCCATGCATCCTCCTTATTGCATGGGTACAAATATTAAACATGCAACATATCTACTGACCAAGGGCACATGTTAAAATAAATATAAGTATATTTGTATTTGATTTTGAAGCCAAAACAAGCTGTCCTGATAATGTCTGGCGATTGATGAGGTCAGCCCAGTTTGAGTGTACACATCTAAATATCAGCATAATGAAAGTGTTGTACATAAACAGAATTTTCTTCCTTCTCATCAGCGTCCCCTCTTACTTCTCCAACCCCCCCCCCCCCCCCCATCAGCCCCCCTTTCCTCCATTTTTTTCTTTATAAAGCCCCGAATCTGTCTCATTATCTTGTTTTGATGTTGCACTTTATCAGAATAGGACTTGATAGCCCTGGGCCCGGCGGAGTGCATCTCAACTGCGGACAAGTATGGAGAGGAGGAAGAAGAGTGTGAGTGTGCCCGCGCCTCCTCTGTTGACAACAAACAAGAAAGACCATCACAGCAAAAAAAATGCCCTCATGTATGGACATCAATTATTTTTTTTTTAATTGTGAAAGAGTAAAGTACACTAATTAAAACTTGTATATCTTGCCACGCCAAAGGCAAAATTAATAATTGATATTTTATTAATATTCAAAAAGTAGCACTGGGAATATATTAAAGGGATTTTGTGGTTGCAGGAATGATCTAGCAGCCGTGTGCATGTGTGTGTGTGTGTGTGTGTGTGTGTTCTGTTTCTGATGAATTAGGGTACTCCACCCCTCTCTTAGCCAGGCTGAAATTGGCCCCGGAGAGAGCGACAGAGAGAGAGAGTGACAGAGAGAGAGAGAGAGAGAGAGAGAGAGAGAGAGACAAGGTGGATGAAGGGGATTTGTTTTTGAGGACTGTGGTTAATTTCTCTGTGTTCAGATCAGTTTTGAAGCATTGAGCAGAGCCTCATTCATATAAGCCTCAATCTGATACAAAATGAAAGGAAAAGACAATGTCCTTAAGACGTGCTCCCAAATGACAAGAATATCTCGGATGATTCGTGCTCATAGAGGCCTTGAAGTTTGATTACCCCCCCCCCCCCTCGCTTATTTTGGTGTTGAATCTGAATGCATGTGCGCTGGTGTTTTCTGTGCAGGGATAGCTCATATACTTAATATCTTGTACGTGAATGTCCCCAGTAGTTTCACTCTACCACAGCCATTAATTGGACTGAGGGATTTTGTTCCTCTTGACATATTAACAAACTTGACATTTTACCAAAAACGAAAAAAAAAAAAAAAAAATGGAAGGAAGAGAGAGAGAGAGAAGATGAAGTATTGAATGTGATGCGTATGGAATAGTAAAGACAGCTGCATACAGCCCCCATGACATGTTTGGTGTCAGCAAAGTTATGACCTTTCTTGGTTAGTGGATATACGTTTTCTTTAGTTAAATCATCGTCCATCAGTGGTGGCATTGGAGATATGGTGCTCCCTTTGTGAGACTAAAACATGTGACACATAATCACTCATAAGGTCCATACTCAAATAAGTTCAGAAAAACAGGGCTACATCTCTGGTATTCACTTACTAATTACTTCATTTAATATTTAACTTTTCATCATATCAAGGTAGAAGGTATTGCAGAGTTTGACTACTGGGGCGGCTGTGTTGAAGTGGGTAGGGCGGTCGGCCACTGGAGTGCAGGGTCGGTGGTTCAATCCCCCATCTCTCCGACACATGTCGAAGTGTCCTTGGGCAAGACATTGAACCCCGAATTGCTCCCGATAGTAAGCTTGCACCCTGCGTGATAGCTGCTGCTAATAGGTGTATGAATGTGTGTGTGTGATTGGGTGAATGTGTACAAAACAATGTAAAGCGCTTTGAGTCTGTGAAAAACCAGGGAAAAGCGCTATATAAGTGGAGTCCATTTACCATTTTACTGCTGTTACATGTAAGTTTCAAATCAAATACTTGTCTATATCATTGGGGTTTTCTTTAGTTTTTGGCACTATTTAGAATGATTTTATTGTATACATTACTTATCCTATTTTAATCTTTTGCACTTATTGCCCTGTGGGTCGGAGAGAAACTTAATTTCGATTCCTTTTGTATGTCTGACACATATTGCAGAAATTGATAATAAAGTTGACTTGACTTGATTTTTGTGTGGTCATTCTCCCTAACACGGGCGGGTAGCACAGAAGATATGTTGTCATGTCACAGCAGGCAAAGCTCAGCTGATACATGATACAATGAATGATGGCTGCATCCCATTTAGTAGCAGCCTCCGTATCAGTGTCCCTGGTATTGTGCACGCTGGCCCACTGTCACACTGTCATGACTTACTGCGACTCTCCAAGTGTGAAGAAATATTTGTTCATGAGACTTGAACAGGAAGACTTGCCAATACACATTCACTCTCTCCCAATTGTTTCCCACTTTCTAAGACTATCAGTTCACAATTAGCAGTCATACCATATTTACCACACTATCCATACATCAATCTTTGCATCACTGGTGTCATTTAATTTTGATTGCTCCCACCTCTCAGTGTCCTTATCCCCAAAATACCCTTTCAAACGTTTTCTTAATCACTAGAATGTGTCAATAAATCAATGTGTTTATTCTTTACTCATTTAAGTCTTCCTAATGTAAATGCTATTTGTAGCATACACTTTTTTCTCCCGTTATAAACCCTGAAAATGATAAAGGCTAATCAGGATTTCTCAACCTTGGGGGTTTCAGGATCCAAGATCCAGAAGGAACACACCTCACGTTACTATATTTTTAATTTCCGATTTAAATATGTTTAAAATACTGGCACAACATTGTTTTCTTGCTTTTTTTTCACCCAACTTGATGGAAATATACTGTATATTGGCTCGTGTTGCTTTGCATGCGATGGGATGAAATAGTAACACCATTGTGGATGTCTAAAATGAATTATTGTTGGGGGAAAATGAAATACAATTAAATAATTAAAAAATGTAATAAAAGAAAAAAAATCACAAATAATTCAAACTTATCTAGTCGCAACCTATCATGTTATTCAATTGTTCGTTGTTCAAGATATATTGAGTGATTATGAGGAAGAAAATCAAAACAATTAAAATGTTATAGAATTGCAATTAACAGTGGAACAGTCATTCATTTTAACTTCAGTTAGATTGTTGTAAGTGATGTTTGCATACATCTGGCATGATATTGATAATTAGAAAATATGTGTTATAATATCTTCCTGGACATCCACAATTATATCATGTTGAATTTTTTTTTAATTCAGCAAGTGATGAGGACATCTGTGTGTGTGTGTGTGTGTGTGTGTGTGTGTGTGTTTGTGTGTGTGTGTGCATGGCGGGGTCCTGCACATGCACATTATCAACTCACCCCCCCCCCCCCTCCCTCCCTTGCTGTTGAATATTCACGTGGAGGGGGAAATATTGCGCTAATCTAACATTTCTAATTAAAACTATTTGGTCTTCGGCGTATGACATAAACACTATTATTGTTTAATATCGTTCACTGTCTCATGGAATGATCCATCATTCTGCCAGGTGCCACCCCCCTTCCCCCCCCTCGTCCAATCAACTGGCACACAGCCTCATATCCCCTCATATCATATCCACCTTTTAAAACAGATATACACAATAAACAAAAGATAATGACGCCACCATTCCTACGGCTCCTATCCTTTCTTTAAGGGGAAGTCAGGGTGAAACGGATAGAGGGATATGGGGGGAGTGTGTGTGCGTGTGTGTGTGTGGGGGGGGGGGGGGGGTAGAGCTTGTGTTTAGTATTTTTTTTTAATAAGCGTCCTCAGTACTATTGAGTGGGTCCCTTTGTTCATATGGTAAGATTAATTATGCTGTCAGCCACTCTCAGGGGCTGCTTAACAAAGATTCAGTGATATAATGGCCCTGGCCCCTGCGTTTGGCAATCCCAAGCCCAAGCTAGACAATTTCAAGCACTGCCTTCTTCTTCCACACACAACGGCGAACCCCCTTTCCTCAGCCACCTTTTTCATCACAGAGGAAGTCATTTTTGCCCGGGATGACGGCCGAACATCCTTCTCCTTTGCATCCGTACACACACACACACACACACACACACACACACACACACACACACACACACACACACGCACACACTCACAAATAACTTTTTCAGTGCAGTCAGATCATTCAGCTGTCATTCATGACTGGCTGTTACAGTATAATGTGTGTGAGTCTCCTTCAAGGACGCCACAAACAAGTAAATGGAACGACACACAGGGTTTGAACTCGCTTGCTATTGTGGCGAGTGTTTCATCACATTTCTACACACACACACACACACACACACTCACACTCATTCACTCACATTCCCTTCCCCGGCGTCTATATTAAACCGAGGTTAATTTTGCATTGCAGATTGAAGATGCGCCATCGAGAGTAGCAGCAACAATGAGATGGATGTTTTTGTCATAGTCCATAGGGGACGGGCGGGCGGGTAAAATTGATTGATACTGGCAAGTTCTACTCGGGCCATTTTCAAAGGCCTGATTTGTATTTTTTGACGTTTTTGAATCCGTCACCACATGCACAACAGTGTCTCACAACAGAGCCAGATGATTTGGAAATCATCTGTGTGTGTGAGCAGGGTCTTATAGCCAGTGGATGACAAGATCAAGTTCATCAAGATCAAATATGGATGGAATCAACGCTTTACAGAATGTGTGTGTGTGTGTGTGTGCATACATTTTATTCCAAAATATGATTCTCTGTTTCTCTATTAGAGAGATGGAGTGACCTCATGGTTCCTCCTGACTCTTTTCATCTGATCACTGAAATGAATCCTGATTGCAACTCCCACCAAATGATGTCATATTGATACTTTGGACTCCTAAGCCAATGGGATGATGTCACTACTAAAACACATTTTGATACGGCCCAGTTAGCACCTTCCACAGATGAACATTTCAACTTGGGTGAGCCTTATAATAATAATAATATATTTTATTTAAAGGCGCCTTTCATGACACGCAAGGACACCGTACAATGTGACAAATACAGTACAATCAATTGATTTAAAAACAAAAATTGGATGGGAAGATCAGGAGGGGAAAGCAAATTTGAAAAGATGAGTTTTGAGTTTAGATTTGAACAGGGATATGGAGTCAGTGTTGCGGATGTCGGGGGGGTAGTGCATTCCAGAGCAGGGGAGCAGAGCGGCTGAAGGCTCTGCTCCCCATCGTGGTGAGACGGGCAGAGGGGACAGTGAGGTGAACAGAGGAGGAGGAGCGGAGTGCACGGGAGGGAGTGGCAATTTGAATGAGGTCTGTTAGATATGTGGGTGCAAGGTTATGGATGCTTTTGAAGGTGTAAAGGAGGATTTTAAATTGAATACGGAAATGAACCGGGAGCCAATGAAGCTGGTGAAGGACAGGGGTGATGTGGAGAGAGGAGGGGGTTCTGGAGATGATCCTTGCTGCTGAGTGTTGAAGAAGTTGGAGTTTATGGAGGGTTTTTTGGGGGAGACCGAAGAGGAGGGAGTTGCAGTAGTCGAGCCTTGATGTGACCAGACTGTGGACAAGGATGGTGGCAGAGTGGGGTGTAAGGGAGGGGCGGAGGCGGTTGATGTTTCGTAGGTGGAAGTAGGCAGTCCGGGTAATGTTATTGATGTGGGGTTGAAATGATAGTGTGGTGTCGAGGATGACACCCAGACTCTTAACCTGGGGGGAGGGTGAAACAGTGGAGTTATCAATGGTGAGAGAAAAGCTGTCGGTTTTGGATAATGTAGATTTGGTGCCAATGAGGAGAACCTCGGTTTTGCTGCTGTTTAATTTCAGGAAGTTTTGAGTGAACCAGGTTTTTATTTCTGAGATGCAATCAGTAAGGGAAGTGGGCGGGAGAGTGGACGAGGGCTTTGTAGAGCGGTAGAGCTGGGTGTCATCAGCATAACAGTGGAAATTAATATCAAATTTGCGGAAGATATTGCCGAAGGGAAGGAGGTAAATGATGAAGAGTAGGGGCCCCAGGACAGAACCCTGGGGAACACCTGAGGTGACGGGAGAGGGGATGGATTTAAAAGACTTTAGTTGAACAAATTGAGTACGGCCAGAAAGATAAGAAGTGAACCAGTCAAACGGATTTATAACAGAAGTTGTAACAAATAGTTGGATTGAAATGTGTTGTTTTTCTTGGCTGTTTTTCATTCTGCCATATAATCTTCATAATGGAAATAGATAATGGAAGTAGACTAGGATATGTAAACACATAGACAATGCTAATTTGCACACATGCAGGAATATGTGTCTGTAGTATAGTAGGAGGCCCAGACAGATATGAAGTTCGCTGTATGCATGCCAGATAAATAGTAAGATGGACGCAAACATTAACATATATGATTGGACTCATATGTTTTTTTTTTATTAGAAGAAATGTTGAAAATCTAACTCAACGGAAAACTGTATACATAGGCAAATCAAAGGTGAGAGCAGCAATGGAAAGTATACTCATGTATTGCAGTTTTTGGGCAATATTATTTTTTTTGTAATGTATTTGTTCCAGCCTTCTGCACCTTACATTTATACACAGAGCTTTCTGCAGTTTTCACTGATATAACATGTGTCTCCTATTGTGTGATTTAATAATGAACAGTTTTTTAAATCAAACACTCACACACACGCACACACACACACACACACACACACACACACACACACACACACACACACACACACACACACACTTCATATCTGGGTCTGTTTATGAATTCCACACACTAACTTGTGACGTGCCAGTCAAATGTGCCACTATAATATTTACTGGGTCTTGCCTTCAGACTCCTGCATATCCAGACAAGGCAACTACATCATGACCAAAGGCACAAACCAGGACTGATGCCATTGTAATCATGATGAATGGAAGGCAGAAGACACGTCACCATTTCCGCTCAGCTTGATAAATGGTGTAATATACTCTTATTTAGCAGAAAAAAGAACCTAATCATAGATCTTTGGATGGTGGTAATATTCCACATCATATGTACTTAAAGAGCACTTATAGAATATCTATTTTCTTTGCTTTTTTCCCGGTCCTTTCCTTTTTGATATAAATCGGGGGAATAAGGAATACTTACAAACGCATTTCATTTCGCATGGTTTGATGTATGTGTATGATTTAAAATATAATTTATTTATTTCTATTTTATTTTTTTTTTATTATCAAATTGTATTATTTAGTATTACCTTATATTAATTAAATTCAATTACATTTAACAACCTTTATTTTCACTCAAAAGACACTGAGATTTCCCTCATTTACAGTGACAGCGAGCATACACAATACACACAATTGTAAGTATAACATACAATGAACAGAGAAAAAAACTAAATAAAATAGGATAGAAAATAGGAACAAATTTTATGATCAGGATCTCCCATCCAAATGCTCACACTGGGCAAAGTACATCAACAATAGTTCAATAGTTCTTGCATTAATAGTGTATCTCCTGTGAGAAGCTGTACAGTGTTATCATTCAGATCATACATGACTTACAGCACGCTCTGTCCATACAAAGTCTGTTATTTCCCCCATTTATGTATGAGTGTGCCCGCTGGCGACAGTTGCACCTTGCTGAGATATTTGTAGGAGAAGCCCATATCATCACATACAATGGGACTTTCATGAAAATGCAAACCTTCAAAAAAATCCATGAAGAAGTGAATATATGGTGAGGGCTTTTAGCAGGGCCCAGAGCGACACATTAGGAAATTATTTTATAAAGAAAGGAAACCATTTATTTTTCACAGTTAGCATGTAATGCAGCATATTGTCTTATGAGGTAAAAATCCCTGTTACAAATAATTGAAAACAGTATTCAGAGCATTTGTATTTGTCTACGAGTTGTGTTGCAGTTTTACCATTCTAAAGTCCCTTTGCCTTTTAATCATGTGCACCATCCTGCTACATAAAGCTGTTCATATCATCAGGTCTTTATTGTTCACATATTGTTTTGCCAGGTGGAAATCAGGTTAATGTATTCTAGCTTTTAAGCCCCATTATCCTCCTTATTATGATTCAACCTTGACTTTGCTGTCTGCCTCATTCTCTCTTTTTTTTTATATAATTATTTTAGTCCTGGACTCCTCTTCCTGAATGCTTTTTTCTTTAGTTGTTGTCTTCTTAGCATTAAACAGTATTTGTCATATATATGCATTTTTCTTTCTTTCTCCCATCCCTGATATAAATTACAGTGTGTCTTGAAGAAACTTTAAATGCTCTGCCACGATCGTAGGGCCCCTGTATGAAATTAATTGCCGCCATGACAGATGATTGCGGTGCGGCGTTAAGGTCATTAAGTTCTGCATACACCGTAATGAGGTAGGCACCAACACATGCGTGAGGATGCCTATTATTTACCACACCACTGAGGTCGGCTTGTGCTATGCTGCCCTTGATACAGAGAGAGAGAGAGAGAGAGAGAGAGAGAGAGAGAGAGAGAGAGAGAGAGAGAGAGAGAGAGAGAGAGAGAGAGAGATAGGGGATTTTTTCCCCCTAGCTTTGGAACAAGAGAGCTGGAGTAGAAAGGAAAGAAGAGAAACATAGATTTTTGTTCTTTGTGTGTGTGTGTGTGTGTGTGTGTGTGTGTGTGTGTGTGTGTGTGTGTATGAATGTGTGAGGAAAGGAGAGCGACTAGAGTAGGGGGTGTGTGTGTGTGGATGGGTGTCAGGTGGTGAGTGGAGCAAGAGAGCGGGTCATATCAGTGGATGTGACAGTTTTAAAGAGTCTGAACATGTAAATCAAAAAATAGTTTGGCTCCTAATGGATGTGTTTTAGCGCATTTCTTCGCAGGCAAAAGCCCCCACCCCCACCCCACCACCAAGCATCCCGCGTCCCTGCGACCTGCTTGCCTTGTCTGGTGGGGATGATGTTTACAATAATGGGGAGAGGCAGTCCAATTTCACCCAACACGCCAGGCGCGGCAAGCCACCTCTCTCTCTCTCTCTCTCTCTCTCTCTCTCTCTCTCTCTCTCTGCGCGCCACATTTGAGAAGAGATGAGATTGAAAACAACACTAACTTCATGTACAGGGCAAACCAGAGACACAGAGGCACAGAGTCGTGCCACGGACGAGCATCGCACGCAATTTCACCTTGGCAGGGCCGCGTGTCAAAATCACCAAATGTCACAGTTTGTTTCTTTGTCTCTTCCCTGCCTCTCCTCCTCCTTGTTTTTTTCCACCTACAACTGTATTTGCTTCCCCCCCCTCGGGCTGTCACTCACACATGCAAACACATTTATTCCTACTAACGGAAACATACACTCAGACGTATGGAGAACGACCAAATAGACTTCTTTGTGTCACCTTGACAGTTTTGAGATGAAGTGCACACACTCAGACACACTGACACACACACACACACACACACCTTCCTATATTACAAACGGTGGACTATTGGTTTAAATTGACCAAGTGAGGGCCTGTATTTCTGGACATTTAAAAAAATAAAAAAAATAATGGAACATTTACTTTTGAGGTATTTTGTCAGAATATAACTTCAAATAGGCATCTGCTTTTTGATTATTTAAAAGAAAGTGCCAACATGGGAATTACATCTCTGAACGATATCTACACATCAAGATAGGGAAAACATTACACACACACACACACACACACACACACACACACTCCAGCACAAGCTATAACGTCCTGAGGGAAAGGTATGAGAAGCTTGACATATCCTCCCAATGCCAGAGTTTATTTTTTTTTATTTGTATGATAGTGAAGAATGTGAGTTGGCATCCGTTCACCTGTCAAAACACACTATGTTGTAACAATGCTGCTCCAAGCAATGCATGGCTCAACTTGCTACTAGTTGAGTTGTCGTCCTGATGTTATTATCTGGGAAGTGAAATAGACAGAAAAGAACACACAAACAAAAAGTAAAATAAAATTGCCCTTTGAGAAGTTTGATGAGAACAAATAAATAAATGTCTCAACACATTTTTTTTTTTTATTACAGGTGGGTGTGAAGCACTGATTTGAAAATAACAAATCCTCAGTCACTTTCTCCAGTCAAAGGTTTTAACGTTAGCGTTGATTAGCTGCTTCTGAAGTGCATTAAAAAGCTATTTATTGTAGTTGGTGGCACGGCGCGAGAGAGGTGACAGGAGCTGCATGTGACAATGAAGGACTTGGAGACAGAAAAAAACTGACCTCGCAATGTATTCCATGGATGTTTTCGTCATTTTTCACCACATTTACAAGTATGTGTGTGTGTGTGTTTGTTTGTATGTCATGAGTGTGTCAAGAAAAACTTTAGTAATTACAGTTTATTTTATTGTAATTGTCTATGTGTGTGTGTGTGTGTGTGTGTGTGTGTGTGTGTGTGTGTGTGTGTGTGTGTGTGTGTGTGTGTGTGTGTGTGTGTTAGAATTATTTTGGATACACTTTGTTCAGGTCACTAGACAAGTTTCACTTGGTGTGCATTCCCAGTTCTTAATGGCCATGAATGAAAAAACTACCTGGAGATAACAATGCATATGTGTTGACAATAGTGAAAGATTACCATGGTTGTTAGAAGGGTGGACATGGTTCGTATCACAAAGCCTGCAAACAGTGTTGTACATTGTCGTGTGTGTGTGTGTGTGTGTGTGTGTGTGTGTGTGTGTGTGTGTGTGTGTGTGTGTGTGTGTGTGTGTGTGTGTGTGTGTGTGTGTGTGTGTGTGTGTGTGTGTGTTGTGTGTGTGTGTGTGTGTGTGTGTGTGTTAGGTGCAGCTGGAGAAAATAACTCTGATGATGCCATGGTGATGTATTTTTTGGGTTATCTCAGTTTGGACTTTTTGGAGATTACACTGACTTCTAACAGAAACCCTATGTTACAAACAGGATGTGTGGAGTGTAAAACGTTATGGACATTAACCATGCAGGAAGGCTCTAATAGAAGACAGTTGCATCATGGAAAGTGTTGGATCCACTGGAGGACTCCTCTAAATACTCATAATAACTACAAAGCAAAATGCTAAAAAAATTAAACAAAATGTTGGTGCAGATTGTGAAGCCTGCTCTCTGTCATTATTATTATTATTATTATTATTATTATTATTATTATTATTATTATTATTATTATTATTATTATTATTATTATTATTATTATTATATGTCACAGTAGCCAATCACTTCTCCAAATGAAAAAATGACTTGGCGGAAAGGGTGATAGAATATTTTGCCCAAGTAAAAGTTCTGTGACTGACAGCATTTTAACATACAATTCAGATGAAACCTTAAATACCATGCATAGCAAGTCACTTGTACTCAATTTACTAGTTCAGATGTTACCACATCAAACAACGGAGTTCCTGTATATAAGAGCTGGGATCGGGCCCGGAAAATCCAGCCCTATACCCTACATGATCTACATGAAGTTGGCTGTTATAACAACATTTTTAAACTACAATTCTGAGTTTTTTGAATGGCAGAAATCTGTTCAGATGAGGACTTAATGAGCGCAGCACGGGGGCATGTATTAAGTAACAAAACAGTGAGTCCAGAGGAGACACGCCGTGATCATAGTGTTGTAATTCATAATACTGTAACTTTGTGTGTAACGTTATTATGTGTGGATCACAGCAAGTTTTAACATTAAGGGGTCATTAAATAGACCTATAGACTTTTATGATTAACACACTGAGGCTTACTCTCAAGTGCCCACCTCAATTATATTAAAAAAAAAGAAAAGAAAACAGTCCGGGTCCGGGCCAGAGGGGAGTGTGGGGATTCAGGCCTGACCCCATAATCAAACCTCTATCATATAGCAGTATATGGTTTGCTTTTTAATTGTGTTTTCAGGCCTCTGTAAAATGATCTTAGGTTTCCAATACATTGGAGAGAATGGCATTTTATTAATGCATTGCAAAATATATTTGTATATTGTTGTAAATCGAGAGAACCAACCATTTATGTTCAAAATACACACGTAGAGACCTTTATGAATATACAGCACATTGCTTTGAGAAGACTTGAATGGTATCCAGGTTTGCACTGTAAGCCTTCAGCAGTGGGCGTTGAACTCTGTAGACACTGCCACCTCCTCCAACAACCTTTTCTATCCTTTTTTCCTAAGTGTCCTCACATTTGGATCTCTTCTCCCTGACCCCATTCACCTTGTATTGTACCACTCCACACTCTTAATCCAGGCACCGGTCCTTCACTAAGCCACCCCTCATAAATAAGGTCAGGGCAGACAAAGAGAGGAGATGTTAGGGAATGGTGGCCAAATTACATCAGAGGAATAAAAACCTGGTTATTTCTATCGGTACGTTTGTAAGAATCCTTTATTGTGCGGAGAGGGTCACACAACCTTCATTTTGCTCTGATCTCACGGGGGAGGTGAAGGAGGATGAGAAAGAGAGAAAGAGAGAAAGAGAAGTTCATTTTATTACAGAAAAAAAAGAGGGATAGAATGAGAGCAGGGATCTGGCTGACGATTGGGGGAAGAATGAAAAGGTTAATTGGGCTATTATCCCGGCTGTAGTTTTTGAAGGATTTATAAGATGTCCGGACTGGCTCTCACTTTCTCTCGTCTCTGTTTGAAACACGTGCTCATGCATACACACACACACACACACACACACACACACACACACACACACACACACACACACACACTATCTCACATTTCTTCTCATATGCACACACAGACCACACACACACACACACACACCCTTTTCATCAGGATTTAAACAATGAAAGGAGGAAGGAGATAATACAGTGGAACACACACTTTCTCAGTTTTTATTGTTTGTTTCACACACAAAATAATGGTGTTATGAAAATAATAAAAAAACAAAAAAGGTGCGGTGATAAAATGTGTTCATGTGTGGATGTGGATCACACCGTATGCAGAATAGGCTGAGTGTAATGTAGCAATGTGACAAAGATAAAAAAAAAAAACGCTCATGAATGAATTTGACAAAATTTATGTTAAAAAGGTATTTCCCAAAATGTTTTATCTGTCCACTAATATTCTGTCTATAAGTGATTTAAAATAAGTTGAATACATTTACGATGTATTCATTGTTTCTTTTCCTGTGAGGCGGTTTTTTAAAAATGTGTCACCATGGAGACCCTGACAGGTTGAAATTTGAGTAAAGTCAAGTCAAATGAAGTCTCTTCATTAACAGTAGCCTATATAGCACATTCAAAAACACAAGGTGATTTCAATTCAAGGCCGATGAATAAAAGCGGCCTCGGTATGAATGCAAAATGACATAACAAAAGAGTATCATAGAAAAACAACTTGAAAAAAACTACATCAAGGCCACGCCCCTTTTCTTTGGGCTGTCATAAGATATAAAGGAGAATAAAGATAACAAGTTATATGTATATTTAAAAACATAAAAATAAAGTGCATGTGACCAGTGGATAAATTCAATCTCTTCTCCCAGTGTTATCAGCCCTAGTCAATATAGTTAGATTACTTCTTGATCATGCTGCTAACAGTGTTCTTCTGAACACCTCCAAATGTAAAGTCACCTTACAAAGAGAGCTCTTCATTTAACCTTGTTATGAACTGCAGTGTTTCACTGATGCTATCGCTATGCTACGATGTCTGTCTTATCAGCAGCTAAGTGATCACACAAATACACCCAATCAATGAGGGGCGCTTATCTGTCAAGGACCACGACATGCGAATGAACAAGGTTGAATTAACAGATGAATACATGTATAGTAATGTATACACAGTATATGATGCTAGGTCCATGCACTTGTGTTATTAAGACTGAACTGTTAAGTGTGGTGAAAACCAGATACATTTAGCTCCTACCAATCAACTTTTATGTTATTTGTTTACAAAGTGCTAGGCCCTAATACTGTATATATTTCAGACTTACTTCCATACTATGAACCCTTTCTTGCTTTGACCTATTATGACAAATATACCTGAAACAAACCTCTAGAAGATCTATAGATGTGCCTAAACTCTAGTTACTTTGGAAACAAGCTGGATATGTTGAAGTTCACCTCTGATCTACTTAATTACTTCCTATGTATTTTTATTGTATTTTTATGTAATTTCTGTAATATTGTCATGCCTTTGATTGTATTTTACGTGTTACTGTATTCATGCAATATACTGTTGAAACTTTTTTTATTGTTGTTTTTGTTATTTATATGCTTCCTATGTTAAGCTCTTTGAATGACCTTAGTTTACCAAATGTGTTACTGCATATAAATAAACTTCCCACACACACAGTTGATCGCTGTTGCTCGACACAGAAAATGTTCCCTGTTTCTATATGATATCATATATCGTCACCCTCTTAAAATAATGGCCTAAGTCACTTTTTGGCCAAAATGATTTTTTTTGCTTCAATCATCTCCTCATGATGCTGGCCACCTCTGGTAAAATGGCCTAAATCCTCAGTTGAACAGATCATGTGATTTTACTTGACATAGGCCATTATACCATATTACCAGAATGTCAAGAGTGTGTTTTAGGCCATTTTATTTTGCCTAAGTCTAAATTTACTGTTCATTTTTTTTGTTCAAGGACATTTCACAAGTGTGTAAAATGGCTTAAGTCACAAGTTAAACATTAATAAAAGGGTTTATTCCTAATATCTTACATAATTGACAGAAATTGTTATTACAATGTCAAGAGTCATCTTTTGACATAACCTGTTTGAGTGAAATTATTAATGAATATCATATATTCAATCTTTGGTTAAGTTTTTTGTGTTTCCTGAAAACACTGAAAAAATGACTTAGGCCATTATTTTAAGAGGGTGACGATATGTAAAGCTTTTAAAACACTTTCACAATAATAAGCCGTACAAAAAAGAGCCTGTCCCTTTTGAGATTCACCCACCTGTAAGCTACAGCAAGACACACTCGACGCGCACACACACACACACACACACACACACACACACACACACACACACACACACACACACACACACACACACACACACACAAACACACACACCACACCACAGTGGTTTCTTTACTCACTTATTTTGCTTACTTATACTAGCGGGAGAGAATGGAAGGGCGATGGCATGTGCTCTGCCCTTGAGAGTGGCCCCCTTGATTAGCAACCACTCATTTGTGATGTTCTGCGGGCGAATCAGTGGCCATTCACATGACGGAGAATGCTGCGGTAAAAAAAAAAAAAAAAAAAAAAAAAAATGAACAGCTGTCACCGTGTGATGTGTTAATTTCCTGACAGTCTCGAGCGCTGAAACCAATTACTGATTTAAGGGCAAGGGAGAGAGGAGCCCTCTGCACATGCTCATTAGGCTCCTTCAAGTCTAAAAAGGATAAAAGCAAAAACAAGGAGAGACAGAGAAAGAAGGGAAAGAAATAGAGACTTTCACACTACTCGCTGTCAGCTCGCCAAAGCCTTGTATGTACTAAAATGTCACTTTGGAAATAATTAAAAACAAAAAAGGAACCAGAGCCCATTGTGCGTCCGCTAAGGATCACATATTAGTTCAATTATGTTTTGTCGGGGGAAGGACATAAATTTATTTAGCACAATAATCACACAGATGTATTTATCTCTTCTCACCTGGTTTGAACACTATCATTGTATTCTTACTGGTGTTACCACGAGAGCAACAGTCATTTATACACTTTTGGACTTATTATTTGTATCTTTATCTATGAAACATATTAACATATCTCTGCATATTCAAGGTGGTCTACATTCATATCGAAATGTCTAGATAGCCATCCTTTAAAAACATTTACAAACTGCTAAGGAGACAAATCAGTGTTAGAGGGGCATCACTCACCATCTTCATGCTTAATGTCTTTAGGAAGGGGAGGCGTGTGTGTGTGTGTGCGTGTGTGTGTGTGCGTGTGTGTGTGTGTGTGTGTGTGTGTGTGTGTGTGTGTGTTAGGTCATCTTCATGACGTAATACTTCTGTAAATAATTCAACTTTAAAATGTGTAACATTGTAAATATACCGGTAAAGGCTACCTGCAGAGCTTTCTTTTAAACCACCAAAAGTATGGTTAACATACTAGGTACTCACCGAAATGCACTGCATCCGTTCCTGAGCTCTTACAAAGGCATTGAATGCCGCCTCGTTAAACACTTTTTCCTCACAACGTTTCTTAGCTGTTTGAATCCTGCATTGTTCACAGCCATGGTTACTGCCTCCATGTATTCCAAGTCTCAAATCTCAGTGCATTACCACTATTAACACCTGAGGGTCAGTGGGGTAGAACCATTGATAAGATTGTGTATGGTGACAAGCGTGTAATATAACAAAACAATGGGTAAAAATGAGTTTGACATGGTGTCCTCTGCTGTGGCAATGTAACCATCCTACATTACAATAAACAGAAGACTATTTCAGCTTTATGAACCCACACCTTCAAACCAGGCTGGCAGAGATCTTAATACACCAAGTCCCATTCATTTAATAAAAAAAGAATAATCATCTCCCTCATTGATAACCCACATTATGCCCCTTTTGTGTTTCACCAGAGCCTTCCCCAGCCTGTGGGCCAAAGGGGGGGCTAACCATATCCCCCATGTGGGCCTACTCCTTTCCACCGCTCCCTTCCTACCGCTGGAGATAATGTGGGAATATTTATTCACTGTGGTCCGTGACCCGCTGTGTGCCATGCTGTAATTGGGGACAGTGGTTAAGGGGGCCGCTGCTGGGTTATTCCAGAGACTGGGTGCCCTGGCATCTTTAGAAAGACGTGGCCCCCGGCCCGTGTCCCTATCCTGCGCTCTTTTGCCTAGCCTAATCTGCTAATAATACCTTTGTCTAATGGTGTCAATGGCCATATATCACCCCCAGGACTGAAGTAGAGGGAGGGAGGTATAGGGAGAAAAGCATAGATAGTGGTGGAGATATAGGTTTAACTGCAGGCTGTCTGATATGGCTGCAGATCTAAGAAGAAAAAAAACATACTGGGTGACAAATGGCAAGGACAATCTGATAGTCACTTGGAGAAATATACAATTGAAACATATAATCGCTGTTTGGGCTGAACTGTCTTCAATGCATGCCACTTACGAAAACAATAGTATTGGATACTATTGTACGAAATAATTAGGCACACCATTCTGTTTTATCATAAAAATAAATCAAAGTCTTTGAAAGCCGCGTATTGTGTTTGAAACTGCTACATTTCTGGAATCGGTTTAAAGGTTAAAGGCCTACTTCACCAGTTTGAATATGAAGGTGTATTGAATTCTGAGATCCTATGTAGTATAAATGTGCGAAAAAAATTGAAATCGGTTCATCCTAGCCTGAGAAAAGGCAGAAAGAGTGTTTTTTTAACCCTATATTTCTCTTTCCCGTGACATCACAGAAAGAGAAATATAGGGTTAAAAAAAACTTTCTTTGTAAATATTACTGTGATGTCTTTTACTGTGACATCACAGTAATATTTACAAAGTACATTTTTTTTTAACCCTATATTTCTCTTTCTGTGATGTCACGAGAAAGAGCAATATAGGGTTAAAAAAAACACTCTTTCTGCCTTTTCTCAGGCTAGGATGAACCGATTTTAATTTTTTTTGCACATTTATACTACATAGGATCTCAGAATTCAATACACCTTCATATTCAAACCGGTGAAGTAGGCCTTTAAGGCAAGGCAACAAATAAATATACGGCATGACTAAAGTTAAACAAGAAAAAAAAGTGAATTGTCAGGAGGTTATCAAGAATATTTCATCAAAACTTCTGTGGAATTTAAAGAAGTGGGGGGAACAAATTACTTCTCAGTCCATTAAAACAGCCATGGACCCTGGCCCTTAAATCAACTGTTCACGTCCCCCTATAACAAGGCTGGTCGTCACGCGGCCATGGTCACCATTTTGCTTCCAAATGAAGGCAGATATTAATGAGGTCTTGATGGAGCTTTTTTTTGTTGGTGAATCCCCTTGATGTTGAGAAGCTAAATCAAGATATTCTCATCAGCATTCTTTTTTTTCCCCCCCTCCAAGTCTTTAGAGATCAAATTATGTCTCCGTATCAAGTCAATGAGTGACTTACACTTCATTTTCCACAAAGAGGGTGAGGAAAATAATTGATTCCTTGACTTCTTTCTGGCAAGACAGAGAATTGTATAACACGCGCGGAGAAAAAAAAAAGGGGAGAACAAGTCTTTTTTTCTTTGTTCATAAATAGATGATTATTTTTAATTTCTTTAGATGAAATGCAGAGTGTCTCCCGTGGGATGCACTTGGCGAGTATTAATCTGCAGAGTTTGGGGTATTTTATTTATACAATTGCATGGGGCTGGAGTAAACAAACTTTTATTTTATTTCTTGATAAACTGGCTTAAACAGACACGGAAAGGAGACTGTTCCCATTTTATATTTGTATGTGTACAATACGTAGCTGTATCAAATGCAGGGTATTACAAGTAACGCCCAAAAAAAACGGGGATATCACGTTTTCTATGTTTGCTGTTGTTCAGTACAGATCTACTTTAACATAGAATTAGCTCATAATTCATTTAAATTGCATGCTAGCATATCACTATATATTAAAGATCATTACACTACTTTTATTATTCCAACATTATCAGATAGTCACCTCATTATTTTGCTGTTTTTATCTTTTGACAATCTCCCACAGCCACTACTTAATCACTTAACATTCCATATGTTATTTGACATATTTACATTACACCTGATTGTATACGCCGATTCACTTACTTTGACTTTTCAATATACTTGTCTTTGCTTTTGTTTATTGTGTGTTGGCTTTATTGTTACACCTGATTTTAATTTGCTTGTGTACTCATTTTGTTGTAAAGTGTATTTGAGTATACATGAAAAGCGCTATATAAAATAAATATCTTATCAAAGGTTGTTTCTTTTAGTCAACACCCTGATATACAGTAACTTGTGTCATATGTTAGCCTGTATCAGCAGCATCCCCTCTTCTCCTCCCAGGGGGGACGTGTCCTCCTGTGGACTGGCGACAGTGACAGTGTTGCTGTGGACGACAGTGTGGGAGGACAGCTGGATCTTCGGTCCTGTCTATTGACTGGTTGGCTTGGGTGCAGCGGCTCTGCCTGGCTGCTTCCCTGAGGCCAGTATTGACAACCCTAGGTTCTGGTTTGGATAGCAGGGTCACAGGACTAGCACTCTCCTCTCTTTTTGATTAATTGAGCACTAGCCTTGATTAATGATGCCTTTACCCATGCACTCTCTTTCCTGTCCACAACTCAAAACTTTTATTTAGCCGCACTACAGGGGCATGGCTCCTGCAGAGAAGTCAGCTTGAGGCAGCTGTTAGCTTATACACAATACCTTTTTTTTTTATTGCATTATGGGTGAACTGAGGTCAACTTTACATTGCTATTTCGTTGTTGTATAAAAGTATTTATTTTTTAAAATTCCATTGCATGATTCTATGAGAAATTGCTGACAGTCCTTTTTCCAATATGTATTTTATTGACAATGTACTGTATATTGAGTTTCAAAAATATTATGCTTAATTAGGTGACTATAACATATGCATGGTGTGATGAATTGTGTATACAGAACAGTAAAATAGGCCCTCTTGTGGCATACTACATTCTCCTCGTATAGCATTGAAACATTGCATGTTCATGAGCTACAATCTATTGATGTATTGTATAGATACTCTTTAAATGTATTCCATGTTATTGTGTATGTAGCCTTTACATACTGCTGATGGAATGTGGGATACCAGTTACACTTTAGTTTCTTAACTCTCCATATAGTATTGTAATCAAAATGCAGACAAAGCATCTACACCATCTCTCCCCAATCACACTCAAATGACCAATCTACCTTGACTTTAAATGTCCTGTAACATCATTACATGGCTGATTGTTGTTGTACCCATAATGCAGTGCAGCTGAGTCATCAGCTATAGTTCACTGAGTCACTAAAGACTCCATGCTTTTTTTCCAGCATGAACTAGAAGCTCCACTGAGGACCTCTCTTCCACCCCCTTTTTCGCCTTATTACTTGTCCCTATAAAGTGAGCAGCTTGGGTTGGTACACTGGTGGTGGGGCTATAATACATGCAGCCCTGCACAGCTGCGGTGTGCGGCGCGGCAGACAGGCCGATCATGGCGTGATTTATGACGCTGACCGCTGGCTGCGTGTTGCCGGCTAATGACACATACACTAAAGTCATTGATTTGTATGAATGCCCTCCGCTCTTCATCTATCACAATTTAATGTTTGGGAGTTTGCAATGCAGAGGGTGGAGAAAGGGGATTAGGTGGAGGAAGGAGGGAGGAAGAGGGAGGAGGAGGGGGCGTAGCATGCCAAGGAAGGAGGTGGAGGAGGTGAAGAAGGGAGGAGTAAACGAGAGCAAATCTACATGCAGCTAACCATGTGGGATGGCATGGACAAGAGGTAGGGTGAGGGTAAAGTGGAGTGTGGGTACCCCATGGCCCAACAATCCCCCTTCACCCCTCAACCAACACACATACACACACACACACACGCCCCCCCCTTCCTAAGTCATGAGTCATTTGCTGCTCCTCTAATATCTCCACCCCCCCTTCCCACAGCTTTATGGAAATGGCCTGGAACTGCACTGTACTGTGGACACTGTGCTCAATAAAGCAGATAATAGCAACAACAAGGAGCGAAACACAAGAATTACCTTTAACTCTACAGGGGAGACAAAAGATGGGTTGGAGGGTGGGGGAGGTGGAAGAATGGAGGGAGGAAAAGGGAAAAAGGGAGTGAGTTGAAACTGGATAGGTTAAATGGGTGATAAAAATGTAGTTCACATTTCTCTAGAATGAAATCATACAGATGCACTCACTGTTCACTCAATGCAGTAAAGCCTCGTTGCCACTGAGTGGTGAGGTGCAGCTCGGCACACATTTGTGCATTTTTCATTGTTCAAAGTTAGAAAGGGTACCGAAATAACCAAACCGTGCCGCTCCTATTTTTTGTCACCCTTTTCGTTGTGGTAAACCCGCCTAGCAAGTAAGGGGACTGTTGGCAGTGGAAATGCAGACAGATCTAGCCTGGGTTACTGTGCCCTGCCGATCTAAACTGTGCTGCTCAGTGGAAACAAGGCATACATGTGTAGATCATTCAATGATCAGTATAACAGCTGTGCATGATGCTAACACACAACTGTTGTCAGCGCCTGTGAGCTAGATTTTAACTTCAACCTCCCACAGGAAGAAAGAGGTGTGTGTGTGTGTGTGTGTGTGTGTGTGTGTGTGTGTGTGTGTGTGTGTGTGTGTGTGTGTAGGTGTACATGTTTTGAGTGCGTAAATGAAGCCAGTTGTATGTGCGATGCGTGTTTCACTGTTTGCATCCTTCCTCCCTCTCTGTCCACCCTGTGTCTTTCACCCCTACTAAATACTGAATGAGGATGAACATTTAACAACAAAAGTCTGCATGTGTGAATGTTGCAGTGCCTTCTGGGAGGGGAAGAAGATGGATGGTCTGCTCATCACTTAAAAGCATGAGTATGCAACTTAAAAAAAAAAACTGTTCCAGAGGAAACCGCTACATAACATACATTAAAGACAAACAAAAAAAAACTAACAACATTTAAATTAGTGTCTGGCCTTTATAAAGCATACATTTTCAAGGTTGGATGTAAAAATAAGGTTTTGTAAGAAAACAGAAATGTATGGACCATATAACCTTTGTTTTCTTTAGTACCATGATATGGTATGGTATGGTATGTCTCTCGGACAATCAGGTCAATTATCTCTAACGCATTTCAGAGCTGTGAACATTTCGTGGACTAATTTGACGATTTAAGAATCGGCTGATGTGGTTAACACATTTCAACAATTATGGTGCTACAATTCACCTTGAAGATCAAACATTATGCCCAGTGTGGGGCTCGAACCCACAACCCTGAGATTCAGAGTCTCATGCTCTATAGTGCTGTGAAGATTATGTGGCCTAATATGATTATTTAAAAAGGTCCACTCATCAAATCACAAGGGAACATATGTTTCTCTTTTATCAATGCAGTTTTGCCTGTTTTTAGATACATTGGGAAACTATTTGGAGAAAGAGTTGGAACTGCTCAAACAAAACTTCAATGACTCCACTGTGGGCTGTAATCTTAGATATATATCGCAAAAACCATAGGCCACAGATGACCAAAGATACAGCATCTGCATGGCTCGGCATCATTCCATAAGTGAAAGACTACAGTATGCCTTATATGAGTTTGGATGAACCGACTGTTTGTGCTTACGCCACAGTCAATTCACTCCAACGGGACCCACCAATTATGATGGTATCCCCTTCTTTGCTCTTTTATTGTCATTCATTTCATTCCAGTACACATGCGTAAGTCAATTAAACTAAAATCTGCTTCGAAAATATGGAGCGTCTCAATGTCCTGACCCCTGATGTCCTTATCTTAGTTATCTGTCTTTCTTCTCTCTCTCTCTCTCTCTCTCTCTCTCTCTCTCTCTCTCTCTCTCTCTCTCTCTCTCTCTCTCTCTCTCTTCACCATCTCTCACAGTCTCTTTTTTATTTGATGACATAGCGCAGATGGAGGCTATGACTCATGTTGCTCACAGCAACCGCTTTAATTAAGGCATACGTAAACAATCCCGTCAGGGGCGAAGCTAATCCGAACCACATAGCCGGATCGGAGGTTGATGGAAGACAATAACAACAGACAAACAAGAGGAAGTGGAGCGGGTTTGGGACACCTGCTTCTCGGAAAAAAAACAGACCTGTCTCTCAAAAACCTTCCACACGGACGTCATTTTGGTATAAGCACCATTTGCAACCATGTTTTTTATTTTTTTGTTTTTTTCTTACCTCTAGTCCTTACTCACTCGGACGGAGGAATGTATACAACCTCTGTTTTCATCTAGCACTTTGTACACAACACATCTTAGACCCAAAGTCAAGATAATCAGAATCTGCAAACGTCACTGGTGTTTGTGTGCTCTGACACACTCAATTGGTTCCATACTTTAAAACACAGAGACATGTAGGAATCATCCTTGCAGGTTTTTTCTTTTTCTCTCTGGATGTTCCCACGTTGGCTTTACAAGTGGATATGTAAATATGACAACATGCAACTGCTTTTCATCTGCCTAGTGTTTTTTTTTCTACATTTACTTCCCCTTGTTTATCCATGTTTCCAATATGTCATCCGTGGCACAGTCCTCTGATACATAGGGTAGCCTGCAGACTCTTCCTTTTTCTCATCAAGAGAGTATATATCTTATCCCCAAGCTATAGCCTCCGTACCAAAACACGCAACCCTAAAGCTCTGTTCACCCAGATGCAGTTACAAGTGCAGGACATCTATTCATCTCCTATTTCCCATCTGCAGACACTATGTGTGTGTTTTGTTGGAATGAATGCACAGGATCTGCCTGGAAATGAACTGGTGTACTTGGTGAGTGGGTATCTTATACAACTGAACACCTCTGCGTTAAGGTGCTTTTAATGAAAAATAAATAAATAAAAAGGACAAAGCGATATGTAAGAAGAAATGAGTTTAGTTTAGAAATAAAGTTGTGCCTGTTCTTTGAGGAGAATGAAGTCAAAGTCCAAAACCAAACCATGCGTGGGATTCTGGATTCAAAACACCCCAGTGTCCAATGTCAAAGCCCAGTCCACCAACCAACTTCCCTTCCTACAAGTTTACCTGGTACACACCACAGGCTATCATTTGGAAATGTAATCTGGAGAACATTTTAGCAGTATATTAATGATGTGTCTAAGAAACAGGGCTAAGGGACAGAGCACTGCAGTAGTGTTTTACAGTCAGAACATATATGAGTGATAAAATGATTCCCCCTTTTCTCCTGAAGGAGGTTGATGGCCCAAAATTGAGTTTTAACTTTAAAGTTGGTTTGTAATGGGTGTGTTGGCCACTTTTCTTCCTCACAGCTGTTAAGTAGAGCTTTCCCCAGTGAGAACAATGGTCTTCTCTCTACAATACTAGGACTTCACATTGTGTGAATGTTCAACAATGATTAGGAGAAAGCAATCACTCCAATGATCCACATAAAGGAATGATGTTGCTAACTCTTAACTTCATTCTGAGTCTCAACGTTGTTTGTTTCTTTATATATATACTGGGATTCAGTCATGACGCATATGGAAGTGGTTTTACAGCTTGAACCTGGCAGTGTAATCTTGTACCAGCTCATGTTTGACGAATGCCAAACAGACCTAATTGGAAAGCCCTTTGGTTGTGGATGTTCATTTGGCATTTGGTGAAAGAAAAACAAAAGCAGCTTGTTGCATTTCACTGATGAATAGAACACTTCCTGAACCATGAAATTAAGTGTGAGTGTCTTCATAGAATGTCTTCATATTCATATTTGATCATTGACATTGGATTGAGTACGTATACCAGATTTAAGAAATGTTTATCCACTGGTACGTGTGGCTGGACATCCATTCAAACAAACCCAACAGCCTTTTAAAAGACGGACAGAAAGTAATGCGTGGAATATGTACTTGTAATGACATGGTTTATCATAGAAATATGTCACGTGGATTAAAGAAATATGTTTTTTTGACATTTATTTTTTAAGCCAATCAGATATCTCAATGGTCAATGTGTAACACATGGCTTCAAACAGTGATCACAAGGCAGCACATGAGCATACAGGACATGTTTAATCCAAAACAAACATATATACTTATGGTTGAAGCTGTTTGGACATTGTAAGTTTATCAAAACAACTTCCTGATGTTTAATGAGTGTGGTCAAATTGGATATATGTGCCTGTAATGCTTTTATAATCTGCCTTGGTTGCAGCATTGTTCGGAGGGTGGGGGGGGAGGGGGGGGGGCAGTGGAAGTTATGGCGGAAAAAATGTCTTGCCTCATGTCTGCTCTTGCCTCATGTCTGCTCACTTTAAACCCAGGGAAAAAGTAGATCCCTTTGCTATACCTTTACCATACACCCACAAACACACACAAATCAACATCCTTTCTAACTTAAAGCTTTCTGGAGACACCAGTCCCCCCCCTCCCCCCCCCCCCCCTCCCCCTTATACGCTGTATAGGGCTCCTAGATTTAAGCAGCAGCCCCACCACTTGATTGCCAGAGAGCTCTTGTGGACGCTAACGAGACGTCACATTCTTTACACTCAGGTTTTTAAGAAGGAAAGGGAACATTTGTCATTTAAGCTATCTATCGGGCTCTGAGCGTCTGTCAGCGCGGGCCTTCCACTCTAACGGCAAGACGGATCCAATTACCAGGCCGTGGACATCTCTAACAAGGTGCCAGAGAGAAAGGCTTCCTGGACAAACAACGCCCGGGCACCCAATAATGAGAGGCCCTCATTTGAGTGATTTGAGTCTTTTTCTCTCTTTCACTGGCTCTCTCTGTCTCTCGCTCTCTCTCTCTCTCTTTCCGTCTCTCGCTTTTCCTCCATTGAAATCGGCTACAAAAATATATGCAGTGTTACTTTTATATTCATCTTATTTTCCCTTCTTTCTCAAAGTTTTGTGCCCCTGACTTTCAAAGGGAATAAGAGCAAGGGAATTGAAAAGAAATGAAAAGAGGCAAACATGCATATTAGCATAAAACTTCCTAGCCAACACACATACTGTATGCACACACACACACA
>NC_137230.1:6004945-6039945 GCF_949987685.1 Ammodytes marinus | reverse complement strand
CTAAAGACAGACACAAAACTTGCAGACGTGGACTTTTATTTTGTAAATGAGAAGTTATCGAATGACGTGGCTCAAGATGATTCTATTTAGAGAGGAGGCTCTATGGGTTTTTACTAAGGCCAGATAGTCAAGCCTGTATAATTAGGACACATGAGAATTCATTGCTGAGCCGTCAGGGTGTTTTCCTCCAATAGAGGTGTCATAATGTGGACTGCTGAACAAGTAGATCCAAAGCTCGCGGCCCATTTGTTAAAAAATAAAAGTCCTAACTATAAACTTGACATCTAGACGGCCCAAAAATTGCATGATGTGTTACAAAAAAGTGGGTTGCAAAAAAAATCAAGGCTTCATGCTCGCTTTATCAAACCACTACGTATGCTTGGATAAAGTTTTCTGCACACTTGAATCACTTGTTTCTAAAATACTTTACCGAGGGGATTCTAAAAGTGGAAATATAAAAGTATTATTTGTATGGACAGCATTCATATAACCATTTTTTTAATTCAAATGTACCCATTCATACTCACACACTCATCGATGGCAATGGATTTCAATGGAACCCTGTAAAGCGTCTTTGAGTGCCTTGAAAAGCGCTATATAAATCCAATCCATTATAACCACCTGAAAGAGTTTGGGTTTTAAGTGTGTAGCTCAGGGGACATGAGTAGCCGAGGATCAATGGACTATGCCTACTCTGCCTGCTTATTAACCACAGTCCCTGCAGAAAACATGGACATGCGGCATATACGTTTGTGCCTCATTCCTTATCACAGAGGGACATCGGAATTGCTTTGTTGCTACATTGATGCTACATTGTTGTAACACACATGGTAGCTCCATGTCCTGCACCTACAATCTAGACAAGTGTGATCACAGTGGTAGCATCAGGATTTGTCAAACGTACGAAAACTGCACAAGAATGTAATTTAATAAGGACTAAGTAGCATTTAGGTTTTCATTATAACAGCATAGTAAATAAAGTTGCATCTTCCCTAATGAATGACTGCTTTGATGCACCACCAAACTGCAAACTTACTAAATACATACATTAAACATACACACAATGTTGTGTGACCAACAAGTCCATACTTGGTTTGGCAAAAATGATTTTCATGGTGGATCCTACAGGTGATTTCTGTGTTAACTAGAAAGTTTCTCTCGGTGAGGTGTGTTTGTGAGGCCATTTTGCTACTAGTTTGACTGCAAGTGTCTTTATGTTAAATGTTTTATATAATATATCAAATAAGGTTTTAAAGGTGCAGTGTGTAATATGACATCATCAAGAAAGTTCTACAAAGTTCTAGAATGCAGCGCTCCCTGGGTAACCCCAACCCTTTTGAATAATAACAGAAGCTACACTGGCCTTCAAGGACAAGAACAATTCTAAATTTTAAACAATGCACCTGATGATATTCCAACTATGACACTTTCAAGATGGCGGCACTAGGCCTTGGTCCAAAATATGCAGAAATATGGACATAAATGAGACCCTTTCTAAGGGGAAAAAAAATAATTCAAACATTTTTTTTCAGGTATTATGCACTAAATTAAATGTACTTATGGATATTATAATTACTTTCTACAAAATCTGCTAGGAAATAAAACCTAAAAGTCTACACACTGCAGGTTTAAACCAGAGGCACAACCTTCCCAGTTTTTGTGCCGACATGTTACCAAGCCCACAAGCACAGCATTGGTAGAAAACAGAACAGGTTGATTCATTTCTGATCAGGAAAGGTTCAATTGAGTCAAGGGAATGAGAAACAGGCCCTGCATTCCAAATCACATACTTTTTCTTTTTACTACACTACATACTGTATATAAGTACAGAAGAGTTTTAGAGCCACAGGGGAGAAAACAAATCAGAGAAGGAAGTTTTTTTTTCTCATTATGTCGAGAAATGTCAAGAACAAAGACTCAAATACTCCAAAATGCTTTTGGAGTAAGTGGGGCATTTATGCATTTTCAGCATACTACAATTGACGTGCATGTATTGGGACATCCTAAATCTTTTTCTGGCATACTAAATAGTAGGGAAGTACGGGGATTGGAACGCAGGGAGGTAGTCTGGGGACGGGGATTTCACTCCAAGGGCACATCTGACCATTGGGGCTTCACAAGCCTTAATTTCAGAAATCCCAGTTTTTGTTATTTTAATACAACCCTCAATGGTAGTCTGTCAACACATGAGTGCCTCATAACAATCTCCCCTTTTTTGTGACAGTATTGCAAAGTCTGTGTTTAAAAATAAAAATAAAACATTTGACTTGTAGATGCGTATACGGACAGCCCTCAGAGTGTACTGTGTCTTGTCTTCTCACCATCTTGGCTCCATATCCCCCGACAGCTTTGATTTCAGGCAATTACCGACGCGACCGCAGACTCCGGCTGACATTTGTCTATCAACGGAGATGCAACTCACTTCTCTAATTAGCGTCTGTAGAGATGGAAGGTCGGAGAGAGAGAGAGAGAGAGAGAGAGAGAGAGAGAGAGAGAGTGCAGGTTGGGGAAAGGTAGAAAGAGGGAGAGAGAGAGAAAGATAACTGGAATGAGTGAAAGGAAGATGATCAAGCCCCTGACAGTGGCTGGCGTCATGAACAATTACGGGCCAGGGACTAGGCCTATAGATTTAAGGGGGGATGCAATGGATATGTCCCCCCCCAATATTTAGAAGAGGTCAATTTGTCCGCCTCGTGAAAAACAGATATATGAAGCTCACCCCCTTCCTTCCCAAAAGAGGTAGAACGAACCTTCAAACCTGTAACTTTATATTTCCTTACAATTTCACCTAAAGTGGGCAGTACCACCTTGCTGAGCTCCCACCATTGCAGTGGCTTTAACCTTTATGTTAAAGCTATAGTGTGTAAGTTATGTTGCCCCCCATGAGAAATTCTGAGTAATTACAATAACACTGTATGTGACTGGACTTGAGGTGATCCTTTGGCGATCAAGCATGTATGTTGTACCTTCTGCTGTACGTACAAGTATTTTCCATAGATAGTAAATAATATGGATGTAGCATCCGGGCTGACCTCAGTTATTCACACAGCATCCAATAATCCTGGTTTGTGCGTGACGCCATTTTGTGAGGGGGGAGGGAGATAGCCGACGTATACCTCCGAGGCAAAGTGAGGGACAACGGGCGGAGAGCTGTCACTCAAGAGATCGCGCCAATACATTTTAACCTCCGATAAAATACAAACTAGCGTGGTCCGAAAAAATTCACCCCCCTCAGTGTTGTCATGGAGATATGACCTAAACATACAGACCAAAATGGTTTTGTGGACCAAGCTGTATATAGGTTTAATAAGACTTTGAAAACGGCCTGTCTAACAAGTGAGTCAAAGAAAAATGGCTCAGTCTTGGTACCACCCCCCAGTGGCACTTCCGGTTATTACAGTTGTGGTCACTTCCTTATTGGATGTTGGTAAAAATCGCTGAGGTTGGGGCTTGGTATTTTCTTATCAGTAGAATCAACAACTGAAACATTTTGTGGGGTCTTCTTTGGATTTTGACAGACGTTTATAAACGCTGCCATACTGAGAGGTACTGAGTGAGTTTTTTGGAGCTGAATTTGGGCCTAATCGACTTTGTGTCAACTCGCTCGGCGATGGCTTGAATGTAACAGATATCCATTTATTTGAAAAAAAGTTACGCACTATAGCTTTAATGTGTCAACCCAATGCTAAAATGAAACCTGCCCTCTTGAGACACTCAGTGCGTTTACATGCAGACTTATAATCGGATAACTAAACGAATAAGACCTCAACAGGACTTTTAAACTGCATGTAAACACCTTTATCCGATCTACTTCGGACACAAATTGGCACAATAACGGACAAGAGAAGTCGGATAAGAACACCTAGATAATTTGTTCATTGTCGGCTTTCTCTCTGCATGTATACAGGGATCGGATTTCGCATATCGGACTTCTCGTTCTGTGCTTGTGTGCCTGCGCGTGATAGGCTACACCATGGGTTATTGACGGAAGAGAAGCGGACGTGGCTCTAAAACCACTTGTTGAAAGCATGGTTGAAAGGGCTACAGCGCCACCTAGCATAGTGGAGACAGCCATGCATCGGACATTTATCCGATTTCTGAAAGGCCATGTACAAGTGACACGGTCCGTTCGAGTGTCTTGTTCGATATATGTGATAATCCAATCTAGTTGTGCCATGTAACCGCACTGACTAATAAAAACCTTGAACCTTGAACCTATGCTCATGACGCTGAGTGCCCCCCCCCCCCCCCACTCCCCTACACACACACACAGGCACAGATACACACACACACACACACACACACACACACACTATAGCTACATAAAAGCCCACCACACACACACACACATACATTAACTGATTAGGGATGTATTTGCCACACAGACGGATGTTGGTATTTATTCTAATTTGTTTGTGTCCCAATCTGTATACAGGATTGGGATGCTTGTGCCCTCCCCAGTGTGAAGATGGATCTGTGCTTCTTTAGCCGTGGAGGGCCTGGAACAAAGCAAGCATCTGCACCCAGGAGATAGCCCGGGATAAAATATGTATTAGTTTCCTCCAAAGACCACCCTCGCCTTTTTTCTCTCTCTCTCTCTCTCTCTCTCTCTCTCTCTCTCTCTCTCTCTCTCTCTCTCTCTCTCTCTCTCTCTCTCTCTCATATACCACTTTGGATGACAAAAAGGCAAAGAATGAGAGAGAGAGAGAGAGAGAGAGAGAGAGAGAGAGAGAGAGAGAGAGAGAGAGAGAGAGAGTGAGAAAGAAAGAAATACGGGAGTTGTGCAGAAGATTGTGTAGATTTGAATCTACTGAATCTACTTATAGGGGAATAGCCAGAACACTCACATATACACACCACAACAAACAGCAGTATTGTGAAATGCCCCCCACTTCTTCTATTATTCCTATGCAGCGCCTCACGTCTTACCATGCACAGCCCCCAGTCTGTGTAAGTAAAACCATTTAGTCCACTCGGATCTCTCCCCCTATTCCGTTCTCTGTGCTGATTTTCTCTTTTTCACACTTTTGCCTTCTATTCTCTCCACTCTCTCTTTCTCTCTCTCTCTCTCTCTCTCTCTCTCTCTCTCTCTCTCTCTCTCTCTCTCTCCCACCTCAAGCTGACAGGCTCTGGGTTTATTCCGGAGGAGAAAGCGGGCATTAATTAAGACAGTGCCAGCTGTAATTTTCTTGGGAAGTAAATTTCTGCACAACTAAAGGTTACGGGGACCTTTTCACTGTCAGAATTTACTACAGCCCGTGAATGTTAATGCAGCTAATGAAGACATGCTCTCGCAGCCTGAACTTAAAAAACTACCGTGAGCAGAGAGGGCGAGGAGGAAAGGAGGGAGGGAGATGGACAGATAGTGGGGAAGTGGAAATAAGAAAAAAAAGTAGTGTTGATGCACTGGAGGGCAGTGCAAGTTCTATTGTGTAACACTGTCTTTTTAGGGCATTTAGTTTTTAAATTGTAAAACTGTAAACCAATACTGCATACTATGTGATTCTGAGTGAGAAGGATTTCCGACACCAGTTCGTAAACACTGAGAGTTTTGTGGGAACTGATAAAGCGACTTTGAGTCAACTCGTTTGGCAATGAGCTTGAATGTAATGTGCATTCATGTATATGAAAAAGTTACGCACTATTGCTTTAAATATAAATATGGCACTGTCTTAAAGTGAATAGGGTCAAACTCACAAAACTAGTCTGCAATAATCAACATCTAAAATGACGAAAGAGGGATGCAGAATATTTCAATATAACAAGAAAGAAAATCTGACTGTCGTTTTTTTTAATTGTATTTATTTTTTATTTGCATTGTCTATTGTTTTTTTAATATAAAACAATATATATATATATATATATATATATATATATATATATATATATATATATATATATATATATATGTATATATATATGTATATATATATATATATGTATATATGTATATATATATATATATATATATATATATATATATGTATATATATATATATATATATATGTATATATATATGTATATATATATATATATATATATGTATATATATATATGTATATATATATATATATATGTATATATATATATATATATATATATATATATATATATATATATATATATGATATAAAATGTCCTGTAGTGAGGTGAAGGCAATGCATCCATGACCTTGACCTAGAACATTGTGGGCGTTTGGAGGGCGTAGCGAGTGTTGCAGTTTGCCTTGTTTGAAATGTTGGCGTATACATGATGAATGAAGAGCTCTACATAGATAACAAATCCGCCATCAGCAGCAGAGGCCAGGTTGAACGGGCTTATAGATACGCACAACACTGGGACACTAGAATAGATATGAATGCAATGAAGCACTTTAGTTTGGGTTAACCTTCCTCCTGTCTTAACTTGCTGTTACCATCCATGGTGTTAGCGGGTCGGTTTCGACCCGTGTCTGAAATCAGCTGTAAAAACCACTAAAAACAATTATCTATCATCCAGTTTGTTTCTCATCTCTTGGTTACCTTGTTAGGCTTCCTTATCCATGAAAATATTGTTTTTAATATTTTTGGTGTAGGCGGTTGGGCCTTTTTTTTGTCAGTATGCGCCTTAATTTCAATAAAAAAAATTGTAAAATGAACCTCAAGAGAATCATATAAATAAATATTTGGTTGTTGTGTTACCTGATTATCACTGAGGGGTATGAGAACACATTTCTTAACTAAATTAGTTTTATTTATTTTTTCATATTAATATTATTGACCTTTTTAACATCTATGGTGTTACTGGTCAATTACGACCCATATATATTTATTTCAGAAAACAGCAAAAAAACTTTTATTTCAGCATTATACAAACACACAATGAAAACTAGAAAAAGTCACAACACAAAATATAGATTTGTAAGGTCAAATACACAACAACCAATCAACAAATCAAACCAATCGAAATCAATTACTAGTTCCAAAACTAGTAAAAAAAACTGAGTAAAAGTCTCTGTGTGCATGTGTATGTATGTGTGTACAGATGTGTGATAAAGAGCAACACTTTTAGTGTTCTTTGCAGAGATATTTCTTGCAGGTAAAGCACAATACGTTTATCTTTCTGTCCTTAGTGCTTCGGCAGACCTTACACCACTTAGTTTTAGAATCAGGAGGCCATTTTGACCAAAAACATGATCCATAACTTGGCTCACTGTATATCTCCTCATTTTTGAATACTGCAAATAGGAGATGTGCACTCTGCAAGTCACCAACTCTATACTGAATTGGCCTCACATGTATGGATATGCCCGTCTGTTTGTTTCGCTTTTATGCAGGTATAAGGGTGAAAAAAGTCAAAATGAGAACCTCCCCAGAGTTCACATGATTGGGAGAGGAGCTGACTGTCATTGTGTTGGCTGACAGTGCACTTATGATTTCAGTTTTGGCTCTAGTTATTGTTTTTTACATCTTATTCTATAACCGGGTCGAAAACGACCCTAACACCACCAGTGTTATAATTTCCACCAGAGCATTTTATAATTAAGTGAAACATTTTTTATTTTTTTTATTTTGTTGAAATGGAGGTTCCTGACAAAGTCAAGAAATCTTGATGCAATAAACAAAATGTAAGTGGTTCTTTTATGCATTTGAAATCCAAAACGGGTCGGTGGCGACCCTAACACGAGAGGAAGGTTAAAGATATTGAGTAGTTGTTGATCAATACATTCTGTGAGCCCTGCACGAAATCTGTCGCCTCCGTGAGAAGGGTGACTGATTCACAATCAGGTGTGTGTGGCACTGATTGGCTAATTGAGCCCAGGGGCCTATCCGAAAAGTCCAATCTCCTAACCTATAAGCCTCCTTTCCTATACCTTAACCCCTAAACGTCATCGGGGTTAAGGAGAGATGAAAGGTGCTTCCTATCGAACATAGGAAAGGACAGCGCTGTTTCAAATGAATTCGACTCCACTTTTCCTAACCGACGTCATTGCGCGACGGCGAGTATTGCTGACGTGAGTCACTATCGTGAAACTACACTATTCTCCGAAAATTGACTACAACAAGCGCTCGTTTGATCCATGCGTTCTTTTCATATTGATTTTAATCAGGTTGTCGCCAACAGAGTGAGAATCACTCCCATATATCCCAATTCACATGTGGAATAAAAAGAGGCTACACTTATGTTGATGTTGAAATGAACTGCCCCCAGTAACTTCATTAAATGTGAAGTTGGTATTTTCTTTTCTTATGGTGTAAATTATGTGCTACAAAAATAACTATTATGATGTTGGTCTTTTATGAGTTCTTTATTATCTTTAGCCTGTGTGTGTGTGTGGGGGGGGGGGGGGAGTATTTTGTTTTAGCCGAGTTAAATCTTCCTCTCTTCTCCTCTCCTCTCTTCTGTTTTACCTCTCGCTCGTATTCGTGTAGAGTCGGTAAACTCCGGCGGTGGCCTGTTGCTTTAAATCTTGCCGCAGTAAAGGATTATGGGATACCACTATCTCCTTTCCTTTAGCATAGGTTGGTCAGGAGTAACCTATGCTAAAGGAGGGTTAAAGGATGAATCGAGGCTCCTTTCCTATGCCTTTCCTAAGCATTTGGAGAATTCGGATCACCTATCCGCCGAGTACTTCCGGTTCATCTCGATAGGAAAGGAAATTTCCTATGCAAAAAAAAGTTTTCGGATAGGCCCCAGGTGTTAAGAGGTTATATCTGCCCTGAGACCCCAGTGCTCTGTGCTGCTCATTGTCTCTCCTTCAGATGTAGTGAGAGATTGTCTCTGAGTGCTCTCTGTGTTTAGTGTTGGGAAGTCAACTGATTTACTTTGATCTATCCGTTCAGCTGCTTAGCAGCAGTGGTTTTGTTCTTGCACTAGTTTGCTATATTAAAAGGTATGGCCTGTGTGGCCCTTTACAGCTTTGTGCTTTTTGTTTTCTCCCCCTCCCCTGTAGTCGCCTGTGCGATTTAGTGGTTACCCCTCCGGGGATAACTTTCAGACACCCCTTGGTCCGCACCTGTGTCCCAAATCCCCCCCCCCCCCCCGCCCCCATCATTGCAACATTCATTGTGCTGAGCCCTGAATCTATAGTGCCAGTGTTTTAAATAATGTTGCAGTCTTATGTCTTTTATAGTTTGGATGTCTGTCTACGGTGCACTTTTCATAACCTGAACCCTAACACCAACGCAGGAAAATATAATTTACATGGATAGATAGATAGATAGATAGATAGATAGATAGATAGATAGATAGATAGATAGATAGATAGATAGATAGATAGATAGATAGATAGATAGATAGATAGATAGATAGATAGATAGATAGATAGATAGATAGATCCAACCATAGTGCCTCAAAAGCTGGTTATTCTATCAGTAGGGTGTGCACACCTTTCCTTAGCCCCATGGTGGACCATTTTGATTCAGAAGGAGCTGTTCCAAAAGGCCTTGAGGGCCACTCACAAACAAAACACCCCTCTCCCCCACAGCCAGACGAATGAACAAAATACAATAATGCAAAGAGATAACATGGCAAGAATAGAAAAGAAGAGAGAGAAGGAGTGGGGGGGAGAGAGGGAGATCAATGACAAGGTCAGTGAGGAGCCAGCGGTCCTGGATAAGTCCTGGAGAAAAGTCATATTTAACCCCCAGGCAAGAGAATAATTTCACTTTCCCCTCACATCAGTTTTAAAAAATCTCTCGCTGTCAGAGCTCGGGCAGATTTATACAAATTAATGGCCTTTACTTGAAAATCTCCCAGCACTTGGGTTATTAATTGTTAAAAGTGCATATATTAAACAAAATGAGCAAAAAGTCATTTTCATAAATTATCTCATACTAAAAAAAAAGGAGAACTTTGTAGGTAATAATGGATTGTTGGCCTGGATTTTATATATGAGATAAGTGTGATACTCAGAAAAGCAACAGAACAGGCATACATACAAAACAGAGATGGGGAAAGAAAGAGAGCAGATAAGCAATAAGCTTAAAAACAACGAAAGACGACAAACAAGATAAAAGGACAAGGAGTGAGGAATAAAGAGGACATTTCTGTGTAGAACCAGGGACGTCTGAACCGTCTTTACGTGTGTGTGTGTGTGTGTGTGTGTGTGTGTGTGTGTGTGTGTGTGTGTGTGTGTGTGTGTGTGTGTGTGTGTGTGTGTGTTAGAATCCGGTATAGTTGTGCTGAAAAATTAAAAAATGTGTTACAAAAAATATTGATAGTAACTACGTAGGCAAATACATCGCCTACTCTAATGTGTATGCGATTTGAATCTTATTTGTTTCTAAATTCTGGGGACTCATTTCAAAATGATTATACACACTTGAGAAGAAGGGTTAGATATAGCATTCATCACACTTGATCTATTGTTAATTTGAATCAGTTCAAGTTATTACCTAAAGTTACAGCTCCCAGCCAAGGAATACTCCGATCTCACAGACATCAATAGTTTTTTCTCTACACTTTTGTCTCACTATTAATGAAAAAACAACATACATATGACATGACCATTTTGAATATTATACAGCAGAGGCTGGACGGCAAATGTCCATGTACTTCCAAGTACTTTTATGATTATGTCTTGGCTGACTGTGAAGTGGCTTCCTACAGAGAACAAGTGCACATACAATTGCTATTGTTCAATAGTTTGCCTTCTTCGTACAGAGGGTTTCAGTGTTTTTCCCCTCCCTTTTAATCTCCATTTTTGCAATAGAAATACACACCTTTTACTCCTCTCACTTTGCACATGCACACTGGGGCTGAGTGATGGGTACTTGAGGTGTCACAGGTTCTACTGGTGAAGAGAGAGAGAGGGGGGGCAGAGAGAGAGAGAGAGAAAGAAAGAGAGAGAGAGTAGGATAAGATGTTATTTCCTAAATTTGGCCCCTAGGACAAAGGAGAGGGCCTGTTTGATATTCATCTATCCGCCGGTGGCAGACATAGCGGGGGAGCCTGTGAAAATCTATTCACTATGATAATGAACAAATTGTCATACATTGGGCTCTGTCTCCCCTTGACAGTGATAGTTATCAAAGAGAGAGATCGAGGCAAAGGCCGAGTGTGTGTGTGTGTGTGTGTGTGTGTGTGTGTGTGTGTGTGTGTGTGTGTGTGTGTGTGTGTGCCTGCCTCCCAGATTGTCTCCGTTCCAGAGCAGTGGCTGTCATTAGAAAGACAAGCCTCCTGGCAGGAAGCTCCTGTCATGTCACAGCCTCACACTTAAGCGCTGTCATACCTGATTGATACATACGGAGTGTGTGTGTGTGTGTGTGTGTGTGCATGTGATTGGGTATGTATGGGTGTGTGTGTGTGTAGGTCTAAATAGTACCTCCATATGAATGGCTTTGTATCACTGCATTTAATTGTTACTAGCTATATGGTTTTCTCAGTCATTCTTTTCAGGATCAATTCACATGATGTTATCTGTATAAAAGAGGACAGTAGAATAACATTTTCCTTTAAATACAAGTCATGAATGTATGTTTAGTGTGCCATACAGCAAGTGTTAGGAGTTTGTGATCCGGTGCCAAAGGTTAGAGGGCTATAGTTTTGTATCAACCAAATGTATTAACCGGATATCATTTTGTATACTGCCATTTTTTTATATAAGATTGTCAAAGGCATTCGGGGAAAAAAGCAAGTTGTAAGGTTCTGAAAATCTTCTGGGTGCACTACTTTAATGTCTATAAAGTGTGTCAGCTGTTATGTCATTTACATGCATTAGCATAGAGATGCCCAAGGAGCCCGGGGTCGCCCCACAGAGTATAAAAGCCCAAACATGGCGGTTGATCGGATCACAGCTCACATTCAGCGCAGAGACACATGTATCCACTGGAGGGGTTCTTTAATTGGATAGGGCACATTGTGTTGGGGTTTCACCTGAGGACGGCTTATATCATTTACATATGTGTGCCTGATATGGGCATGTACTGCACAGTTGAGCCTGGATTTCCAGAACTGTTTGAACTAAGATACACTGTGGGGAAAAAAAGGTGATTCATCCATGTATAAATCATATCAATTATCTGATAAACAGAAGTTATCCTGAGAAATGTATATTTGATCACTGGGTAGCTGACATGTTATGATGTTGTGGACTTTGTTTTACACTATACAAATCAAAATACGTAGGTATTTTGGATCAGTAGTTTAGGAGATGAATAACTTACTGCTTGCTTGTTGAACCCACTCCAAAAGAAGCCACAAATACTGCAGTGATATTTAAGCAATTTGATTAAAACAAGCATACAAACATTAATCATATCGGTCCACACATAAAGTCAGCCTTTATTTGACTATTGTGTCCTTGGTGACACTGTGATTTTGGATGAATAAATGTTTTATTATCACTGTCTAGTGCGATGGTAGGATGACTGGTTACTGGGACTTTAACTAAAGGCGTTCCCCTTCTCATGGTCTGTCTTTGTCCTGTCTTGTTTTGGTGTTTCCTGTTTTATTTTGGTATGTCTGTCTTGTTCCTCCCCATGTCCTGTCAAGTGTCCCTCCTGTTTGATTACTGCTCCCTTCCCTAATGTGTTTCACCTGTCCCTCGTTGTCTACCCTGTCTTGTGTGTGTGTGTATATAACTCCCAGTGTTTCTTTGTTCCCTGTCCGAGCATTGTACCTGTTGGTGAGTCTGTCCTGTGTATGTTCTGTGTTTCCTGTTCTCCTGGACTTTTTGCCTGTTGGCCTTTTTGTTACATTTTTGGACAATAAATAATCTTCTAGTTTAACTTTCTGCATCTGGGTCCTACTTGCCTGCATGTCTGCCATTTACCGTAACACCCCTCACTCAAATAATGAGTGGGTTCATTCATAATTAACAAACACACTTTTGTTGCAGCCCTTTATAAAATGGTTAAGAAAAAGCTCTACCTCAACTTATAAATGAATGTCCGTAACATTCACGCCATCAAAAAACTCTCTCTGTATTTCTCAGTATCTGGCTGCATTTACAAAATGCTGTTGCCCCCCAATTATGGCATAATAAATACATACCAAGAATTGCCCAAACAATATTTCAATTGTTGATTCTACTGCTGAGAAAAAAACTGGACATACAGCAGAAGGTATAAAATCCACGCGTGATTACAGAAGGCTTATCTTAGATGCACTGACAGTGTTGTTGTAATAACTTACACACTATAGCTTTAAATCAGTCATCTGTGCACGTTTGTGTTTAATTGACAAATGCAGTGTGGACTATCTAAAGTTAGGGAAGAATACTAAAGCATCAGAAAGTAGTTCTAAAGAGGGATCACTGAATGTAGAGATGTGTAGGTCACTACCATCCATTCACACATTGGAGCATTTCATATGCCCACCATGATGTCCTTGAAAGTGGAGAAAAAAACACACGTCCTAAGTGGGTATGCTCTGGAGAGCATGTAGTAAATTACCCTAAGGAAATAGTAAAAAACAACTGTAATACAGGCCAGACTCTCAGAAACGCTTGGCCTGATATTGTACATAAATCATCCTAATGCCTGACTTAAAAAACTCTGCATTTTTAAATAGGGAGGTGGGGGGGTATAATACACACATACAAATACAAACATGTATTATACATGTGTGCCAGCCATTTTATTCCAATGGGGAAGCATATGTAGCATTTGAATTATTGAGTATTTCATATTATTAAAATTTGTGTTCCATGTTGATGTCTGCAGCCCAGTGAAAAATCAGTCATCAACGTCCTCTACAGGAGTCAAAGGGACAAACGCACCGACACTGAACTTGTTTTTACTGCTAATACACTTGAGTACGCACAGACACACCTTCCCATGGCCTACACTTTTATTAGTCAGTAAGTTTGTTATGTGCCAGATCTGTGCCTTGTTTTGCAGAGTTCCTGAAGCCCCTCCCTCACCTCGTTGACTGCCACCTGAGCTGCCTATTTAAGCTGGAAGCTTAATTGACTCACTCTCTCCAGCCAGGGCCAGCAGCATGGCTCCCGTTCACCTTTTTGTTAAACCTATGTTACAATAAACGGCATTTTCTTACACCTTTACCTTTGTTTTGACTACTTTATGTTGCTTCCTTGAGCCGGGTCGTAACATATTGGGGGCTCGTCCGGGATCAATCTGGAGTTTTTTTTTGGTTGAGTTAATTTGTTTCTCTTTGTCCCCTAGACAAACTTTGTATACTTTGGCAGTGTGGCTGTGAGTAGCGTTTTTCAGGGTGAGTATGGTGAGTATTGAATCTGAGTGCTTTTGATCTAAAGTTGTGAGTGATCTCCCTGGTTAGTTAGGGAGTGTGCCAGCTGGTCAGAGCAATCTGTCCTTCCATCAGTGCACTATTTGTTATTTTGCCTTTTTTATTTTCGGGGATATCCTGGGTGGGGGCCTAGAGCTTCAGAGCCGGTTCGTTTGCTGGTTGTTAAGTCTAGAGCTTCGAGCCCGGTACGCCTCAAGAAGACAGTTAGGTTTAGTATAAAGATAGGCAGGTACCAGGGGGTTTGCTTTGATGATCTTTTGTACTCGGAGGCTTGCTCACTGTGCCCATCAGTGAAGTGATTTGTAAGGTTAGCTGAGTTAGTGATTGCTTTATGGGGACAGTTGTGGTAACGTGTCCTGGATCCTAACTTTGTTTTTTTTCTACAGCTTGTGGATGTGTCAAGTGGTGGTGTGTAACTTGACTTGGTAGGCTAGTTCTCCTGAGGTTGTGTGGCCTTAGTTTTGATTACCAGCAGGTTCTATTGTGGGTAATAGATTTTGGATGGGTAATATTTTGTGCTACTTAGTAGTTGATGGGGGGGTTCTAGGCCTATTTCTGTGATCTTGGTTTAAAGGGAAAAAAAAAAAACATTTGGTAGAGATGATTTGTGACTAGCTGTAGTATTGGATAAGGGGTACACTGTGCATACTGGTTAAGTTGAAGCCTTGTGTAAAATCATTGTTGTTTTTTTTTCGGACTAGTGAAGTTATCTACTATGGCAGCACCCACAGTGCTAGATGACTTTATTAGCGCACCCTCAGAGGAGTTGCTATGTCAGCTTTCTAAAGAACAGCTCCTTAGCCTTGCCAGTCGTTATGACATTGAGATTACCAGCAGTGATAAACGCCTTAAAGATAGTTTAAGAGAAGCACTTAAGGCTATTCTAGTAGAAAGAGGCGTTCTAAAACCACCGTCTTCGCCAGCATATCAACAACTTGTTCTTCCTCAAATGTCAGATGCTGTGCTTGAGTTTAGGATGAAGGAGTTGGCTTTTCGAGAACGGCAACTAGAAAAAGAACTAGAGGTTAAAGAAAAAGAACTAGAGGATAAAGAAAAGGAGCGTATCCTCAAAGAAAAAGAACTAGAGGATAAGGAAAGAGAGCGCATTGATAATGAAAAAGAGCGTATCCTCAAAGAAACGCAGATGCACTTAGAGCACGAGCGTTTCCTTAGAGACCTTGAGTTTAGGCAGGCTACTCTGAGCTCATCTAATGCTGCCTCGTCTCAGTTTAATGTAGCAAGACACATTAGACTAGTACCTCCATTTGCTGAGAAACATGTTGAGAGGTACTTCGCTCATTTTGAACGTGTGGCCACCGTTAATGAGTGGCCAATGCATGCCTGGACATCACTTTTGCAAAGCGTGTTGGTGGGAAAAGCACAAGATGCTTACACTGCTTTAAGCATTGAGGATAGCAAGGACTATGAAGAAGTTAAAAGCGCTATTCTAAGGACTTATGAGCTTGTTCCGGAGGCGTACCGCCAGCGGTTTAGAGCCCTCAGTAAACAGGATGACCAAACTTATGTAGAGTTTGCGAGAGAGAAGGAGATCAGTTTTAGTTCTTGGTGCAGATCGGAGAAAGCGGAAACTAAGGAGGATCTTAGACAATTAGTGCTGCTGGAGGACTTTAAAAATTGTCTGCCTAGTGCCGTGTGTACTTACCTCAATCAGCAAGAAGTAACCTCTCTTGAGAAAGCTGCTGTTTTAGCAGACAAGTTTGTATTGACAACCAAGGTAAACTTTGATAACGACCAAGGTGAGAGAAAAGGAAGGGCTGATTTTAATAGACCTCGGTTTTCAAAATCTCCTCCCCCGGTTTCTACAGCTTTCACTAGAAGGTCGGCTACTGTGAGTACTCCCTTAGAGAAGACTTGTTTTTATTGCAAGAAAGGTGGTCACTTTGTTGCCGATTGTCCTGTATTGAGTAAGAAACAAGAGTTTAACCCTAAGCCTGTTGCCTTACTAAAAGCGGTGAAAAAGTGTGCCCTCACCCAAAACCTGGACCAACCCGCTCAAAAGAATGAGCTGGCTGGCTCTTCGGCTTTCCTCATGGATGGTTTTGTTTCTCTTGTCGCTGACCCTTTAAACAAGCAACCAATTAAGATTTGGCGAGATTCTGGTGCTTTTCAGTCTTTGATTCTACAGGACTGTTTACAGTTTGCTGACCAGTCTGAGTTGGGCTCTAATGTCCTCGTCCAAGGGTTTGGGGGTGGGTATTTGTCCCTGCCTATGCATAACCTTAACCTTGAAACAGGTCTCGTGTCTGGGGAGGTAGCTGTAGCTGTGTGTCCAAGCATTCCAATTAAAGGGGTGTCTTTCATCTTGGGAAATGACTTAGCTGGTGGTAGGGTACTTGCAGCTCCTGAGGTTGTTCCAGTTCCTGTAGTGTCCAAATGCCCAGATGAACTTGAGAAGCAGTACCCAGAAGCATTTCCTGTTTGTGTTACTACCCGTGCTATGTCAAAGAAGAAGACACAAGACAAAGAAGCTGATTCCGATATTGCCCTGTTTGACACATTTTTAGCTAAAGGTGACATGTTGGGGTTTGGTAAAGTGTTTCCCTCCTGTGACGAGCTCAAGAGTGAGCAGGGGAAAGATACAACCTTGGCTTCTCTTTTTGACGAGGTTGTTTCTGATAATGAGATGACAGCTGTGTCTGGTTGCTATTTTGTAAACAATGGTGTGTTAATGAGAAAGTGGACTTCTCCTAAACTGTCCTGTCATGATGACTGGGGTAGTGTGTTTCAAGTGGTGGTGCCAAGTGTCTATCGTCAGGATGTCTTGCAGTTGGCTCATGATCACTGTCTTGCTGGTCATATGGGGATTAGGAAAACTTTAGACAGAGTGTTAAGACATTTCTTTTGGCCTGGTGTGAAATCTGATGTTGCTGAGCATTGTAGGACATGCCATGTGTGCCAAACTATTGGTAAACCCAACCAGAAGATTCCCCCAGCTCCTTTACATCCCATCCCTGCCATAGGAGAGCCTTTTGAGCGTATCTTGATTGATTGTGTTGGTCCCCTTCCTCGCACCAAATCAGGTAACCAGTACTTATTGACAATTATGTGTACAGCTACCCGGTTTCCTGAAGCTATCCCTCTACGTAGCATCACCGCGTCAGCCATTTCGAAGGCCCTTATTAAGTTCTTTACAGTGTTTGGCCTGCCCAGGGTTATCCAGACCGACCAGGGGTCTAACTTCATGTCCCGTGTGTTTTCTCAAGTTCTTCAGCAGTTGTCCATTGAGCACCACACTTCGTCTGCTTACCATCCCGAGTCTCAAGGAGCCCTAGAGCGGTTTCATCAGACCCTAAAGTCCATGTTGCGAGCCTACTGTAAGGAGTTTGAGAAAGATTGGGATGAGGGAACCCCTTTGCTCCTTTTTGCAGCTAGAGAGGTCACTCAGGAGTCCCTCGGCTTTAGTCCAGCTGAACTGGTGTTCGGCCATACGGTACGGGGCCCTTTGAAACTGTTGAAAGAGAGATGGTTGGAAAACCAGCCCGTGTCCACAAATTTGCTTGACTTTGTTTGTCATTTTAGGTCAAAGCTTAACAAGGCATGTGAGCTGGCGAAGCAGAACTTGGGGGAAGCCCAAGAACAGATGAAGGGGTGGTATGACAGAAAGGCCAAGCATCGAACGTTCTCTCCTGGGGACAAGGTGTTGGTGCTGCTGCCAATTATGGGGTCTGCTTTGCAAGCTCGGTTTAGCGGGCCATATGTGATTGAGCGTCAAGTAGGGGAGTTGGATTATTTGATAAAGACTCCAGAGCGAAAGCGTAAAACACGTCTCTGTCATGTTAATCTGTTGAAACAGTACTGTGAGAGGAGCCAGGCGGGGCCTTCAGGGGTGAAGACTGTTGCTGTGCTGAGCACTTCGGTTCCTGTGGGCGAAAAAGACATTGATGGTGTTGTGGAACGTGGGGTTTCTCATGGTAGGCTTCCAAACTCAGAAATCATAGCCAGCTTGAAGGTCCATCTGTCTTATTTAGAGTCATCACATCAGTCTGATGTTATTGAGGTTATCTGTAAACATCCTGCCCTGTTTTCTGACGTGCCTACTTGTACAAATGTTCTCCAGCATGACATTGATGTAGGGGATGCTGCACCTATTAGGCAACACCCTTACCGAGTAAATCCTGAGAAACGCCAGCTGATGAGTAAAGAAGTGGATTACATGTTGCAACATGGCATTGCAGAGCCTAGTGCTAGCCCATGGAGCTCCCCGTGTTTGCTGGTTGATAAGTCAGATCGCACACCTCGTTTTTGTACTGATCTTCGCAAGGTAAATTCTGTCACAAAGCCTGATTGCTATCCTCTTCCCCGTCTAGATGATTGCATTGACAGAGTAGGGTCTGCTGCTTTCGTCACCAAGCTAGACCTCCTCAAAGGATACTGGCAGGTCCCTCTCACCCAGAGAGCTCGGGAAATCTCTGCTTTTGTGACTCCAGATGACTTCTGTCAGTATACAGTTATGGCTTTTGGAATGTGAAATGCACCTGCCACATTCCAGCGTCTTGTTAATCTGGTGTTGAAAGGGGTTGCAGATTGTGAAGCGTACCTTGACGACATTGTTATTTATAGCTCCACCTGGGCTCGGCACATAGCGCAGGTGGAGGAAGTGTTTGGTAGGTTGGCTGCTGCCAATTTGACTGTGAACCTTGCCAAGTGTGAGTTTGGACAGGCCACTGTGACCTACCTGGGGAAGGTTGTTGGGCGGGGGGAAGTCTGTCCTATCGGCGCTAAGGTAGAGGCCATTCGCTGTTTCAGTGTTCCTACTTCTCGGCGTGAGCTGAAACGTTTTCTTGGTATGGCAGGTTATTATCGGAGTTTTTGTAAGAACTTTGCTACTGTGGCTGCCCCCTTGACTAGCTTACTTAGCCCAAAGGTCCATTTTGTTTGGACAGAGATGTGTCAGTTAGCATTTGAGAATCTGAAGGCCCTTTTGGCTAGTGCCCCAGTACTTGCTGCCCCTGACTTTGGCCGGCCATTTAAACTAGCTGTCGATGCTAGCGATGCTGGGGTTGGTGCTGCCCTGCTTCAAGATGACCTGTCAGGGGTTGAGCATCCAGTTTGCTACTTCTCAAAGAAGTTTGACATTCATCAGAAGCATTATTCAACCATCGAGAAAGAGGCCTTGGCCCTCATCTCTGCTCTCGACCATTTTCATGTGTATGTCTCTTCCAGTCAGGTCCTGGTGGTCTACACCGACCACAACCCGCTCGTCTTCATCAGCAGAATGAGGAACTCCAACCACCGGCTGATGCGATGGAGTTTGTTCCTGCAGGGCTTTAACCTGGACATTAAGCACATCCGTGGAAGAGACAACGTGCTTGCCGATGCTCTCTCAAGGTCATGAATGGCATCCTGTGTATTCGGTCTCCAGTGGGAGACATCCCTGCCTCTTTTGCCGTCCACCTCTGGATTGGTGTCGCTGCGCCTGCAGACTCCATTTTCAAGGTTGTAAACGTTACACGTAGTAGCACCATTTCATTCATAGTCTAGTTTGGTGATTGTTAGGTTGCATAGCAACCATTTTAAGGGGGGAGGTGTTATGTGCCAGATCTGTGCCTTGTTTTGCAGAGTTCCTGAAGCCCCTCCCTCACCTCGTTGACTGCCACCTGAGCTGCCTATTTAAGCTGGAAGCTTAATTGACTCACTCTCTCCAGCCAGGGCCAGCAGCATGGCTCCCGTTCACCTTTTTGTTAAACCTATGTTACAATAAACGGCATTTTCTTACACCTTTACCTTTGTTTTGACTACTTTATGTTGCTTCCTTGAGCCGGGTCGTAACAGTTACACATCCAACTTACACTTGACATACATATATTTAAAGCTAAAGCTGTGGGCGACAAATACAAATAAAAATAAAAACGAGGGGGCAAACAGGAATGCAGTAGCTTATGACCACTCCATTTTGAAACAAAACTAGTGCAATACGTCGTCTGATCACATCCAAAAGGGAGAGGTGATTCTGACACACACTTTCTGAATATCTCTCCTCAGACGGCATCAGTTATCGTACTAATTTTTAAATATACATTGTACATAGTAAAACATGTGTGAATGGAAAAAAAAACTTTCATAGAGAGAGGTTGCACCAAATTCTGATGCCAAACAGATGCATGCTGGGTAGATGAGGTCAGATGTGGTTTGACCATCCAAAAAGCACTCATGTTAAGACATTCTGATGCCACAGCAGAGCCATGTATCAAAAAAAATAAAAAACAGGTGTATCTGTGTCTTCTAAAAGTGACCCGTCAAGCAGTACTCAAATTCTTCCATAGTTGGGTCTAAGTCAAAGCAGGGCCATTGGTCTTTCAGTGTTAAGCGTCTTTTCCATAGTTTTTTCCCCCCCAATGGCTGTATGTCAAAAGTAGCTATCCTAACAATAAGCAAACCGAACAAGTGAAATGTGTGTAGCCCCAGCTATGGCAGCCTTCCTGGAGTGCAGAGGATTAGTCACTTGTAAAAAAAGCACACCTAAACCTAAACAGCAATCTATGACACCGCTCCAATCTGCTCAACAGACAAACGACACGAAAAAACAAGCGCTCCCAGCAGTCTCCACTCCACCTGCCTAAAGCAAGACCCTCTGATGGAGAGCAGCAGTGTGTGTGTGTGTGTGTGTGTGTGTGTGTGTGTGTGGAAGAGGAGGAGAGAGGGGGGGGGGGGTCACTGATATACATGCCGTGCCCTTAAGGAGATGACGGCCCCTGTCACAAGGCAGAGGGCCCCGCGACACGCCGGGATATAAATCTACACAGGAGATAAAGAACGTACATGATAAATTAAGCCGGTGCATATAAATTCTTAAGAGCCTCCATTTTAATGCCGGTCATTATTCAACAAATTTTTCTAAGAAATGCCACATGGGCAGGAACAAGTAATTAGGGGGAGAAAAGTGAAACTGTCACCCGTAATGGTTTACTCTGCCGCAGCCGCCTCACCTTATCAGGGGAAGAAGAGAAAGAAGGAGAGGGAGTGAGAGAGAGAGATAGTGTGTGAGTGAGAGAGAGAGAGAGAAAGTGAGTGAGAGAGCTCCATGGGGCCGACACTGTAGCTACCAAACTGCCATTAGGCCAATTCTGAAGACTAAGTGTTCGCGAGCTGCAAATCTAACCACCAATCTCAGTCTCCGGCATTCAAAGCATTGTTAAAGGGGGATGTTGTTTTCCTTATACCTCCTCTTCTATCAGTCTCTCTCTCTATCCCTTTTTTTCCCCCTTTTTCTCAAATAGGTCCGAGGCCCTCGATAAATCTGTGGTCACAGGGGATATTGTTAGTGTTGGCCAAAGTACTATTAAAATGAAAGGTAAATGTACGGATGACACTTTGGAACAATTAATCAGCGAAATGTTGATGAATAAAAGTTGCTCGGTTTTATCCTCCCTGGAAACCTAGGGAGAGGCTTCGCTACATGAACGTTGTCAGGCCGATCATTTTATTCATTATTTTTGATTAATGTACCCAGATATACCCTGACTCTAAGAGAAGAGGAAAAGGGGGGAGGGTTGGAGGGGTGGGGGGACACTTATCCCCTATGCAAAATCATAAATAGTGAATGAGTGTGTATACGGGTATAACCTTGGCTGTGGCGAAGGGATTTGAGGGGAGTGAGGGGGGAGTAGTGTGTGTGTGTGGGGGGGGGGGGGAGTGGATGTGCGCATTCAGCAAAATAAACTGCAAGTGGGGATTAAGGAAACAAAATGGGTGAGGGGGGGGGGGACAGTCTGATGAACATCACCTCTCTGGACCTGTCCGTCTTCGCTGGACGCCCATGATTAATTAGTTTGTTTAGATACTCAATTAGCCCAGCCATGCAGAGAAAAGAGCGTGGAAAAGAGCGTTTGTGAGAGGACGGAGAGAGTTAAGGGTCAGGGAATGGGGGTGGGGTGGGACAGGGTGGGGTGGGGTGAGGGGGGGGGGCATTAAAGGAAACTCAAGAGGAGGGGATGGGGAAGACGGGAAAGATGTGAAACAGAGCTAAGAGAGAGCAAATCAGAGAAAAAGTCTGAAAACTATTTAGCTACTTGATGTTGCATGGATACTATATCAGGGATTCTCAAAAGTGTTTTACACCAATGATCCACAACATGCTCGATTGCCTTGTACTTGAGACATTATTTATTTTTCGGTTGGACAAATTAAACATTGTATCATTGCCACATTCAATGAAAGGTACAACACAAACTGATATGTCCTTATCTTAATCTTAATCTCATTCAAATCACCTTTTCTTGTTGGCATTTCATTTTGCCAGACTAATACATTAATGTGAAACCAAGCAGGTCAAATAGTTTAGTTGTTTTTCTTTTTCTAAAGTGACACAATTGAACTTTGAGAAATTCCTTGTCAATAAAGATATAAAATATTATATATAATAAAGTGAACTGCAGTTAAGTTCTTTATTTGTCAATAAACACATCATGATGGATGAGATACGTTTTGTTTAACAGTTCATTTGATTTGATTTTGACTAATGTTATGATTCTGACATAACTACTCAGGCTGTTGTGGCTATAGCCTGCTCTTCCCCTGTGTATATAAAGAACACATTCAGGTTAACGCAGAGATGTCAGATCCTTTGAAGCTTGAGCTTTTCATTAAGGCGAGGTTATCTTGGGAAAGTTGGTTCAAACTTTAGCAAAAGCAAACTGTACTGAATCCAATTCATATTTAGAGACCTTGATCAAGGGTTTATTATAATTCTACCCCTGGTCACTAGTGGGCCAGTAACTTATAGTGGATTATACTCTTAAATATGTTTGTCCAAATACGACTTGGGACATTTGGTATGTACATATTACATATCTGCATGCCTATTCAGTGAAATCAATATAATACACATGGCTTAAAATTGCGGTAAAAAGTTCTTATTCAGCTGGTAGACTCATATGTACAACATTATGTAGGACACATGGGGGTTCATTGCAAACCAGTTACAGCAGAAAGGCCTTTGAATGTATTTTAAAATCAGTAGTAAGTCCCACAGTGTGAAGTGTGTCACTGACTGGTCACCTACGTTTGAATCTAGTGCTCAGTGTGGCATCCATTGGCTATATCATCAAATGCTTTCCCTGTACCTTCTTGTTAACATTTTTTTTTCTAATCTTGGCTTTCAACCAATTGCAATGGGTGGTTTGGTTTACGGGGCGTGGGCAGTGCCACAGGGACTTGGCTTGGGAACCAGAGGGTCGTTGGTTCAAGCCAAGCTAAGACCATAGTCATAGTCTTGGAGTGTAGACTGGTAGCTGGAGAGAGGCCAGTCCACCTCCTGGGCACTGGCACTATTGGTGCTTTTCCATTACTTAGTTCAGGCTCTTTATACTCTACTCGCCTTGGGTACTTGATCCTTTTCTGGAGGTGGTTCAACATAACAAGATACAAGATAGTACCCATGATAGCACCACCTCTGTGTAGCTGATGGTCATAGTGACATTAGCGTCTAAAGTTAATGTCTATGGGTTGCTACTCAGTCTTCATATGGGTGATTATTTGCACTCTACTTTTTTGGATGAAGTAACGGAACCTCGACAGAGTTGGGTACCAAAAAAGTAGGTACCAGATACCAGGGACCTTTTTATAGTGGAAAACCAAAAAAGGCAGGTAGAGTAGAGTCGGTACCATGTAGTGGAAACTGCATGTATGAGACTCTGACATTTCATTATACATTAAATGCATGTGTATAGGGCCTGTTTGTGCCTGTATATGCAAGGATAATTCAGGTAGGCTCACCTGCACTATTCAACTGCTGACGGTAGGTTAACTGGCTCTTTGATAAATGTTATGCACTTTAATTCACAACACACACAGGTTTAAACCCTGGGCAAAAGGTAAGATATCTGCAGAAGATAATCTTGCATGTGACACATAATCTGACAATATGATATGACATGCTATGTAACGCACTATGTCCTCAGTATGCAAGTTATAAAAGGAAAGTCTCTTAACACTGGCTGTGAACTGACTGACTCAAGGGGAAGAATACAATGCAAGATAACTGACTAAAAAAAAAAATCCTCACAGTTTTTTTCCTGTATTGAGATGTTAGCGGATGGGTGAAGTAAACAAGGCTGACAAGAACAAGAATATAGGAAACTACACAATAGACATGCCGTCTTTATAACTTACAAATAAGAGATAAGTCAAACTGTCTTTTAAAATTCCACCCCTGGTGCCAACAATTCCAGAAGAGAAAGGCAAGCAACATCTCCAATGTTATTATGGCGCTGATGCAAGTCAACAGCAACCAAAACGTCATTATTTATGAAAGATAGTAAGTATATTTAGGCTTTAGTTTGAATAGACATGTATGTGTATGTGTGAAAGCGATATATATCCTGTTTGCGTGCATCTATGAAGTGAACTCAGTATTGTCCTGTGAGCGCCGCCACTGAGGCACATCTGACTCTAAAACTGGACATTAATTAAGGAAACGTTCTAATCAACACAAGCTGCTACATACAGTATACACACATGCATGTGCTCAAGGTTCAACTGATATAACTTTCTTAAGACTGATATAAATATTAATTTGGATAAGAAAAGTAACTGTACAAGTATAAAGGGTGAAACCAGCCCTTATATGCCTCCTGTCCAGAGGGTATAGCACACACCCTAAAAAGACTCAAAGTGATTACTATCTGTCAAACAGTCCATGTGCAGAGCCATAGCATGTGTTCAGTGAGGAGCAGTGTGGTGCCAGGAAGCCCTCTTCTTCACTTTGTCACATCAAATTTGCTAAAACAACTGTGAAAACACAACTGCTCCACACCGACTGTCTCTTCTCCTTTGTTCTCGGCACTGCTCCCCTCCCATCCACTCTCCGCAAGCTGGGACAAATGGCTGCTTTGGGACATTGTGTGTGTGTGTGTGTGTGTGTGTGTGTGTGTAGGGAGGGGGCGGGGGGGGGGGGGGGGGTGTCTCATTGTGTTACGTGTGATAAACTGCTGTGACAGCAGAAATGTTTGTGTGACAAGCGCCCCGCAGTTGGAGTCCATTAGCTGCCTCTTTTAAGTCTCCTTGGCCGGTTATCACTCTGACACGCATGTGCATGCACACACACACACACACACACACACACACACAAACACAAATGCATAGACTTAAACACACACACACACACACACACACACACACACTCACACATACACTGCACACATAAGACAGTTTGCTACCACTCTTGCTTGTGTCCTAGCAACATGTGTCTCTGTATACTGTGTGTGTGTGTGTGCCTGTGTGTGTGTGTGTGTGTGTGTGTGTGTGTGTGTGTGTGTGTGTGTGTGTGTGTGTGTGTGTGTGTGTGTGCGCGTGTGTATTTGTCATTCCACAGCTTCATGTGAGAACAAATAAACAGCTTGAATGATTGCACTTGCAAATAATTAGTTAAATAGTCTAAATAAATACCAACTGACTAGTAAATCATTTGAATCGCATGGTATTAAATACATAAGCACAACGTAAATAATAACAGGTGTTACCAGAAAAACAAACAAACAAAAAAAAATCACACAATTTCAGGATACTGTGTTATCATTATATATCGTACATTATATATTGTACTACATAATTGTATTGTGGTCTTTTCACCTTTATCAAATGTGCCAGCCCAGTTTGGGGCAAGGCAAAGGGTCACAGCGTTATTTACTTCTGGACACTTTAGGATTTAATGATATCAGAAGAAAAGGAAAAACTTATCAATTCGCAATTTGCAATTCTCCTTAATTCTACCTCATTATGAAAATTATTTTACAAATGCAAGGGTGCTCTATGTAAAGAAAACATTGAATACAACTCGTTTTTAAAAAGAGAAAAAATATGTAGCTACTGTGTATTCAAGGAGGTGAATACTTAAGAAGTCTTAGCCATGTCCAAAATCAGTCCATATTTAGTTTTTCATATGAGTACCGAAAAGTAAGCATGACATCTGTGCAGGAAATGTCCCTAGTTTTATTCCAGCCTGGGACTTGTATGATAAAAATGACCATCATGTGACATAATACCTATCATTGAAGATTCAACAATGTAGTGCTAAATGTAACATACTCTTTTAGTTGTTTATTATGTTGGTAATAATACACATATGAGATATTTTTGAATAGCCCCATGGCTCCACATTATTTAGTGCAACTGGCTCCATTCCTGGAGTCTGAATTCCCCTTGGTCCAGTGGTGAGCTGGTATCAGTGCTGTCGAGGCGTTTAGCCCGGCCTCGCTTTCCAAATGGGTCTAACCTAGAGGGACTTGTTTGAACCCCTCCCACCACCGCACACCCCAATCCCCCAACCCCCCAACCCCCAAAGCCCTCTAACCAATACAGATACACACTCTCCCAAAAACCAAGTGGATTGAATAATTGATGCCTATCCTTCTGATGCATTTGTTAAGCTTCACGAGTCAGACAAGGACTGTCAGAATGTGTGTGTGTGTGTGTGTGTGTGTGTGTGTGTGTGTGTGTGTGTGTGTGTGTGTGTGTGTGTGTGTGTGTGTGTGTGTGTGTGCGTCTGCGTCTCTACTGGTCTGTGTGTCATTTTTTAGCGTGTCTTTCAAAATCCCATCATCACAGAAAACATGTCCTGTCCCCTCCCCACATTCATCATGAAGTCCATATGTTGTTGTGTTCCCCTCCTCTTTCTCTCTCTCTCTCTCTCTCTCTCTCTCCGTATGTGTCTCCCTCATTTCCATTCTCTCCCCGAGACCCAGAACTGACAAACACACAAACCGTTTCTGATGTGAAACAGTGGACCAGACGAGCTTTTAGACCGCTCACACTGACAGGAGAGGGAATAGAGTGTGGAAGGCTGTAGAGGGGGGCATGCAAGTTTAAACAGACAATAAGAGAGTTTATTTCTTAAGAGGGAGAGAGAGAGATGTTGACAGATGAAACAGGCATAAAGAAAAAAAAAAGCCAGTGAAGCTTTCAATTCACTTTGTGTTGTTCCAAGTCAAATGCCTGGACTATTTTGCCTCTGCGGTGGCACAACTGTTGTTTTGTGGTGTGGCGACATGTCCTTTGTGTCTGGTTTGAGGGGAGAGGACCCTCACCACAAAAGGGGGATGTCAACCTCTAAAAGACAAAGGCGAGACTAGGGACATGGCAGCAAGTTGTTAAAGAAAAATCTGGTTTTAAAGCTATAGTGTGTATATTCTGTTACCCTCATGAGCAATTCTGAGTAATTACAACGACACTGTTGTTGCATGAGGTAAAGCCTTAAGTGATCGCGCATGGATTTGTATACCTTCTGCTGTACGTTCAGGTTTTGACCCAGGTAAGACCGCAGACATAGCAGCTTATGTTAAGTTAATTCAAATGTAGTTTCCTTGGAGAACACACAGCTGTATCATGGACAACAAAGCATTATGCATTAAACGTAATTCATATTAAGGTCAAGTTTGGTCATTAATTATATGTATGTCGTGAAGTGGTGAAGAATGCAAGAAAATACCTCTGCTCCATCCTTGTGAGGCCAGCTGGTAAAAAAAAAAATGACGGCATGAAAGACAAACAAGAGGGGAACGGCAACAACAAACATTCATCAAAACTACTAGGGGAGGATGAGGCTATTCATTCTGCAGGCAGGGGAAGAGAAATATCATCAATATTTGACATTGTTTTATGGAGAAGCCACTTGATTTCGTCCCGGGTCCTGTGCGGGGTGACCAGCAGCAATCAATTACCATTGACAAGATTTGTGTACAGGGAAGGCCCTCGCACTTTGTTTCATGCTCTGCCCCTGCCTCTGTGAAGTTGCCTCCTCAGAGATCACAAAACACCAAAGTCCTTAGTGAGTGCTCCATCTTTTCCCTCTGACTGGCTCGGGCCATTCATTACTCTGAGGCCCCGCCAGAATAAAAGAGAATATTGGACTAATTATGTGGTGTGTACATTCAAAGTGATAGAAGCACTGATGTGTTCAAGGAGCACTGGGATGTGGAACGGACTGATGTGTAGGTTTACTTATTTCAAATATTTCATAAGTTTGCCAAACTAAAACTTAAGTTGTCATCCGGTATAACAAAACCTAAAAAAACAACTGTAGGTACAGTAGATATAATGGGAGCTATAGTTGTAGCCATTTGCTTACACTGTAGTGAAAATGTAATGTAATGTTTTTTTTTTTTTTTTATGCATTTGGGGTTGCTCAGTAGCCTGGGAATCCAGACCCTGATATCTTGAACGATAGAGGGTCTGGCCACGATCAATAGTAATTTCCAACTCAAGGGGCGGCTCCTACTCGTGCATTTCAAATGCCACTACACGCAGTTGGATAGCACTACAACCAATCAGAGCGATGCACAAGGTGACGTAAGTCCCTTTCGTTTAGCGAACAGCTGTTAAACTGTTAAATTAAACGTTTGCCGTTGTCGGTCGGCAAAACAGAACATTCCACTTACTTGCTAATGAAAGATTTGAGTGCCGTCCGTCTTCCTAATCGTTAAGGGTCGAGGCCAAAGCAGTCTCAAACTCACACAACATATCCGCAGCCATCTTTGATGTTTACTATCACGGCTTCGACGTCGCATGCACGTCACTGTCGTCATCCAGAGTACCATATAAAGGGCTCTGGCGCGCCCATATTAGATAGAACCAATTGAAACCATAGCCAGATTTCTGGTGTTCTTGATAAAGCTTCAACAGAGCGTGTCCAGACCAACACGCGCAGCAAATTTAATTTGCCAGCGCCTAGTGGCAGGTCTGGGAATGCCAGGCTAGTTGCTCAGGCAATTACCAGACAAATAGTAGGCATTGGTCACCTACTATAAGTTTGAAAATGCACTTAAAATGTTATTTAATTGTATTGTACAATGTCAGCACATGGCAACACATACAGTACATGGTCCAATGCCATGGTATGTTAGACTGTGGTTAAGGTAAGTCAACTGAAACACTCGGGTGAGTTTGGTAAAAAAAAATATATATATGTGATACATTTTAATGAAAAAGAAGAACCAAACTTTAAGTGTGAGTCTGTGACAGGTGGAAACTGGGCAGTAAAATTCCATAGCAGTCCACACTAACTTCTCTGGTTCATAGGTAAGATTTAACATCATTTAAATTTGTGGGTGATGTTTTATGCTGCATTTGTCAAAAAAGAAAAAAAGAATGTGTTGTTTTCTCTGATTTCCCATAGCAACATATACAAACCAGATGCTTGAATGTCAGTTTTCAAAATGATAGTGTTAACAGTTTTTAAGATTTAGACTTCATATGAAAATTTATTTTAAGGTGATGTTTGTATCAATTTGTGTAACTATATGATCCGAGATGGAAAGTAAGACAGTGCATAGTTGTTCTGCACCTCTGAGTAATACTGCAATGGAAAAGGCTCCTGTCAGGAGAGTTGTAAAGGTGTCTGAAATACTGTCACTGTCATGTATACTAATTCAACACCTATGACCTCCATTAGCTAATCAGGCTGCTCATTTTAAACCATAAAAGCTTAAGTGCTTGTTTTTCGGTCAGCTTGAAAAGTCCTTTGCGACTGCTTCCCTAACATGTCTAGCTGTTTACTGTGTGTATGAGTGATGGTGTGGTGGCTGAATTGCAATGTCATTTGTGTCTTGATTGAATGAATGTATTATTTTGGTCAGCCATCCCCTGATATGACTAAAATCTCTGAAAAGTGGTGTATTCAACTAACAACACATGTCTGTCATAGTGTTAAAGTTAACATCTTAGTGAATGATTGCGTCATCTTGTACCGCTAATTTAAAACGGCGGCAACATTTTATGATGACTGTTTAACTGTGCTATTTACATGCTATCATACATATGACCCATCACTTTTTTTTTTCAAATTGTGTTGTATTAAAGGCATGTTTGTAATAAAAACTTTATTATCTGACAACCATATTCATGAACAATATTGAGGTAAGCAACTATTACAAAAAAAGTAATTACCATCATTCAAATGCATCCCTTCACAAATGTTAACACAAAACAGATTCGAACAGAAACAGAGCAACTCATTCTAATAACTGTTAATTGGTACTGTATGTGACAAACGTTAACTGAAACTTGTGTTGCCTACAGTTTGCACTTGCAACATCTGCTATTCATTAAATAAATACAAAGAGAATGAACAAGCTGCTTAAAACATAATGCACCTGCGCCGCACAATGCGTCATTATTATTATTATTATTTATTTTTTGAACCTTTATTTTTACAGGTATATCCCATTGAGACCGAAGACTCTTTTCCTTCCTAGATATGCAAATTCATGCAACAGTACACACCAAAATGAAATCAGATCATCTACTCCACTTGTATTTTGCTTTTCTGAGACATAAAACACAGAAAAAAATCACTACTTTGTTTCATGGAAGTGATCTCTCTTGGTTCTATTCTTGAAAAACAAAAGAAGAACTCTAAAACACAGTCACAATGGTGAGGCAGTTGCACAAACTCATACCAGAAAACAAAACAAAATGGGCCTCCAGCCACAGAGCCCCTTTTTACTTATGGATTATGCCGCACTTAACGCTCGCACATTTATCGTGGGGAAGTGTTGACTGTGACCCACGGTAATAGCGGATGTATAGAGAATATTTTTGCATGGCTATACATAACTCACTCATAATGGCGTGCATGAATGGGTGGGTCACTTTAGGCTGTTGTGGGGGGCTGTAGTAATGTAGCGTGGGTAACAGCGGTCCCTGTGAGTGCCGCGCAGCACTAGCAGGTGATTTGTAGCACAGGCAGACTAATGAAGTGGTCGCTCTGCCACCCGGCTTCTTTTGCAAGATCAATTCTGCGTCAGGGGCGCGTATACAGCGGGGCCGCACTTTATGAATGATGGAAACCTCCTTAGGCCATCCATATACCTGAGTTCCCCGGCACCACTACCCACAACCCTGCACCCTCCTCCCCCTCTCCTCTCCCCTCTCCTCCCCCTCCTGCTCCTGGAGGCAGGGATTCAGCAATCTTTCTTGTTTGGAGAAAAATACATTACCATTACCCTCCTTAGATATCCGGCCTTTGCACAGCACAGAGGTACACACATTTCCTGTATACACTCCTGCGTAGCTGCTGAAGGAACAAACAGTACAGTAGTGAAGGTGAGACGCTGCAGGCAAACACATTGTGCACTGGTCAATTTTGAGATTTGTTTGGGCTGTGTTGCTTCCAAAACATGTCTCCTCATACTGGTATGAATCAAATGGTCCAAAATGTTCCTGGAGGTGTTTATTTGACTGAATCTTGTCTGTTTGCATATGTATATTTCTCATATACGACCATCTTTAACTGAACCAAAAACCTCAGCTTCAAAAGCGTTTACATCAACTAAACTTTCCATAATCATTCTTAGTCCTATTCTGAAGGTTGACACAGAAGGATTTGTGTTGTTAACTGTCTGATTGGTGGTACAGTTATAAAAACATACTGAAAATTCACCTTTAAGACATGTATACAGTATGTTTTGATTTAGGACATTTAAAAAAAGGCCATATACAAAAACTGTTCTGTAAAAACATATATCCAACATCTAGGTCGTTGTTCAAAGAGATGCAAATGTACTCATACATAGTTTGATATTGCCGAATTTGCATATTCAACATTTCTTAATAGTATATTTGTTTAATCTAAGAAATCAACTGGAAAAGTTTCATGATGATATCCGCGAGTTAAAAATTAAACCTTATTCTCGCCTTAAAGGAATACTTCACCCATACGGAACCGGCGTTCTATCATTATAAAATCACTTTTATAATATAATGAATCAGGTTGTTCTTCCCTAAATCTTCCCCTGGCCCAGCTGTCCTGTTAATCCTAACCCTTATTGTGAGGTCACAAGAAGGAAACTGTAGGGTTGGACAGTGAGACCATAAAACACTCTTTCTGCCTTTTCTCAGGCTAGGATGATCCGATTTTTTTTTTTGCACATTTATACTAAATAGGATCTCCGAGTTCAATACACCTTCATATTCCAATTGGTGAAGTCGGCCTTTAACAGTTATGTGTTGGTGGGTGTGTGTGTGTGTGTGTGTATGTGTGTGTGTGTACATATACACCCCCTCCTCTTGCCTTTATGTGTGTTTCCACTTTTTCCTGAAGAAAAAAGAAAAAACAGAGCAAAGTTGGCATCATTAGTGCATTATGATTTGATGGACTTGATTGGAAGCTTTCTGCCATGATGATGACATCCGCTAATACAGGAAAAGGTGTTTAAGAGGGGCCGGGGGGGGGGGGGAAGAGAGGGAGAAGCTTTTAGACTGTTAATGCATAATGCGATAGATGTTTTAGTCAGTGGATGATAATGAAAATGAGCTAAAGCGACGAGCGAGAGGGAGGCTGGCCTTTGATCCCATCCAGTCTGCCTTTGAAAGCATCTGCTTCTGTAATGAGGAAGACTTTACCACCGCCACCGATGCAGATTGGTCGGGAAAATGAATTCAAAAGTTAATGGCGTATTTGTCCCGATGATTAAGAGCTGCTGCCTCCATTTCTTTATGACATGGCTGATCCTCCCCATAAAACAGGTTGTGTCCAAAGAAAGGAAAAAAAAAGTATTTATCATAAGTTATAACAATTATCCTGAAAATACCCCGGAAGCCATTATGGAAAGTTTTTTTAGTTGTGGTTATATTCAGTGTATGGGGAGCTTTTTAATGTGATCGCGTGAGTGAGGCCGTGGGCTTGATGGCTTGTGCACTCTGTTACAGCGTGTGTCAATAAGAAAAGATCCCGTCAGGGGTTTGTTTTGCTATGCAGAGATCACAGTGCAGCTCATCTAAAAGGCGTCAGTGGCAATTTGAGAGTGGGAGCATCATATGTAAAGATGTCAGCAGCCCGCAGGCCTCCAGCTGAGAGGGTTGAAAGGGAGAAAAGTAGAACGACAATGAATACTTGCCAGTGAGTTTTTCTGGAAGCTATGAAATTTAAAAGGGGGGCCTGCCCTTTCATTTTGCCCCTTAGATTACAATATAAAAAAGATGTGGGGGGGAGGAGGGAGTGAGAGAAATTGAGACAACAGATTGCGGGTATGGGGTAGTGAGAGGACAGAGGAGAGAGGGTGCTCAGAAGCCTTTTACTGTTAATCTTAACTTTTGGAGATTGATTGGTTCAAGCTCCCGACCGCAAATCAGCACCCGCACGGGCATGTCAGTCGTCTTTCTTTTATGATAATCTGGGTGTCGGCGGGCGAACGAGGGAGAACAAAATAGGTGGCAGTGAGAGAAGGCAGTCGTACAGTCGTCCAATTGAGCCGGGCTGATAGCCTCGCTCCCTCTGTCTCTCCCTCCCTCCCTCTCTCTCTCTATCTCTCCCTCCCTTCATCCTTCTTTCTCCCATGGCGGGGAGCAGAAGATGAGCAGCGGAGGGAGTGTTTAATGTTTCCTCTGATGCAGCACCAGAATGAGCCCGGCCCCTGCAGTGCACCTGGAAATGAGCTCTATGCGGATGATACGATAGTTTAGAATATTTTATTGTTGGGAGACACTATATTTTCTTTTTTTTGTTTCAGTAAGAGAACTGGTGTCACACAAACACACAACGTGTGATTGATTGAAGGCAGTTTGCTGCATAGAGAAACCCTGAGTTCAAGTGTAATGATTGCCTTTTGATAAAGGGTTACAACAATCCCTTTTTTTTATTTGATCCCTTTTTTTTAAATAATTTGGTTATTCATTGTGTCAAAAACAAATCAATCACAACCTCCAAGAGCCAAATAAAGCTTATAGTTTCTATTTGTCTCAATATTTGCTGTTGTACTATTAATTTTTGTAAACGCGATTAATTGAAACATTTTCATAGTTATTTGCATTCAATCGCATGGTTAAATTTCTATTTCTATAATTTTTTCAATTCACAACATTTTTAATTAACAATGTAAAGCAATTATCACCAGTATGTATTATACTGTATATGAATGCAAAGAAAGTTACTTTATGAAGTACATTTCTTTGAACATATCCTTAGGTCATGTAGCATTACCTCAAACTCAAAGTAATTGGGTGATATCTTGATTCTTCACACAAGGTGCATTTCACTTCCCTGGACTGAGGGGCCGTGTCCACAGGGTGTGTTTGTCTGATGCGTGCTCTGTGTGCGTTGGAAGTGCTGTGGATATGATTTGAAAGTGATCTGAAAAATCAACCGCTCTCTGTGGACACAACCTCCTGCGTTGTTTTTAAGTAAAACGAGCTGTTCAGAAGTCAAATGGTAATCGTTCGTCTCCGGGCTGAAAAAAGGTAGCTGCCTCTATGGTGTCTGTGTGTGGGAAAGCAAAGCAGCCCATGATGAATGTGATTAAAAAAATTATTCATGCATTATGCTCAAACTTTAATTAATCACGATTAGCACGTTAACGCTGACAGCCCTAGTCTCAACACGTTTTCTGTCAATCATGTCATTTACTTGAGGACCATAAGATGCCATAAAATAAGCTGGGACATAATAATGACTGATCACTACCCTATGATAGTACTTATGGCTAACTATGAACTATTGATGGCAAACATACTAGCAAACGATAACCAAAATAGTGTAGAGTGGGTTAAATGGAGTCTTTTTCTCTCACTGAAAACAGCTGTCTCTTATGGTTTGAAACTATGTTGGTGAAAGCAGTGAGACTAAACTAGAACAAAACAAAGTTGAAAATTACGAGCTGGAAGACAAATCTAACAGTAAGTTTCCGCATATAGCTTTTTACTAATAAATAAATAAATCATTAAAAACACTTTACAAATATAATTTCATATTACAATTCATTTTTCGTATGCAGCTTTCATTCAAAATGATAAACCAACAATTTGGAAGCACATCAAGTAAATTGCCTACGCGGACTATACACTGTAAGGAGTCAAC
>NC_137230.1:5997445-5999945 GCF_949987685.1 Ammodytes marinus | reverse complement strand
TGTTATATAGTTGAGTGGGTGTGTGAAATTCCTTTGTAATTGTGTCAGGTTAAATTTGTTTCTTCAGCAAAACATTTGGAGTGTATTTGACATCATTACATTATATGGAGTTGCATGTGGCATAAATAGATATGCTCTCTCTAATGTAATGTATGTGTGAACTATGTAAAATCATGTTTTCTTATGAATGGGAATAACAGTATGAATATTAAACATAGTTGGAAACATGATGTGGGTGTTTGTCTAACAGAGCAGACATGGTATAGTTTTCTTCGGGGCAAAACAAAATCAGATACAGGACATGAAATAAAGTAAGCAAACATAACTGTAAAACAATGAATGCATTGCATCCAACCCCTGAAATACATATTCAAAATGATGACGTTTGTTCCATAGAAAAAAACATTGCACTAATGTTCATCTCAAGTGGACATTTAACCATTTCATATTCATTGATCGCAGCATTTTGGCCACATTTTCTTGCAATTAAAATGAAAAAAATAAAAAAAATGCATACTTGTTTTTAGCTAGTTGCAACCACTTTGTCATCATCAGCATGATCCATGTTTTTAAATGCCATTGTTTTTTTTTCCTGAAATGTGATCAGTTTTGTTTTTGCAAAATCAAAATAAGAAAAAAAAAAGTTATTAAAATGGGTTAATTAAACCTAAAATGATCTTCATTCATCTGGGTTTCACTGGAATATATTTGCATTGTATATCATATAGTTAATAAAAACATGTAGTAAAACAATTTATATCAAATCTAATCTATCGCCTTTCTGAAATTCCTATTAGTTGACTCCTAATAGACCTACAATATATCCAACACTAAAAGGCACGTTAAAATGTATCATGTGATCTACACTTTTTAGCTGTTCAATAGCAGCATGCTTGAGTTACAGTGTTTTCTATTGCGTTTTGCATATAGGCCAAGCATTAGATACACTACGGCTAGAGTGAAAACACCCAATAGGAAACATCCGCTCTCAAAGCCCTGACATGGTGACAAGGAAATGCCTTGCTCCTAACAGCTCTATTTATTGAATTGTAGCGAATATTCCTGGCAGCGGGGACTTTAACTAAACCCAGACTGGTGGGTTTCACATCTGCACCCAATCAGCACAGCAGAAAAAAAAACTCTGGGTTCCTTTCTCCCCCAGTTCCATTTACTCACCAAGAAACAGCACTGGGAAACACAATGTTTATTTCAAGTAATACTTTCGCTCTGAACTACTGCATGGCAATACCTTTGCATTCTCATTGCTGCACTGCATAGTCTGTTCTGGAGAATAATGAAGAACATACATTTTTTGTCTGTCTCTTTTTTTAGCTAAAATAACCTGAAATAGATTGTATGAATGTAAAACAAATACATATTGCCCTCTTTTTTTCCCACCAGTTTATGTGTGTATCATAGCATTCACCTAACTTAATAAGACCTAAAGCTGCTTGAACATGTGAAAGGCCGGGACTTTTTGTGATGCCGAAATGTATAATATATTTTTTTGTGTTATCTTTTTTCTTTTTTTAATATATCATCACCTTGATTTTGCTGTGATGTATGATGTTTTCATAGTAACACAAGTGGAAGCCGTTTGTGAGAACACTCTCAACAACATCTATGCACCCATTGGAAATGAAGTTTAATGCAGTAGTGCAGTGCTGCATGTAAAATACAAATAACACACTTTGCACGTCAAATCTTCATTTATTGACTTTGTACAGTTATGTATACACACACACTACAGGACACAGTTAACTGATTTGGCTAAACATTTAAGTTGGTTGCAAACACAAAACCATCCACGCATGCTCATAGATATACTGTGCAGTGTGTGTTCTTGTGTGTGTGTTTGTGTGTGTGTGTGTGTGTGTGTGAGAGAGAGTGTGTATGTGCAAAGAGAATATGCACAAACACACACACACACGCAAACAAGCTTACACAATAAAAAAATAGACACATGCATGCACCTTAAATAAGCATTTGCACAAACAGCATGCAGCTCTGCACACACGACTGACCGGCGAAGAAAAAATAATTAAAGGAACTTATAGACCAAGTAGATCATTTAAATAATTTAATTGAACAACACACACACACACACACACACACACACACACACACACACACACACATACACACACCCCCTTAAAGTCCTTTCTTATTGTATCTTTTGTCTTGAATGGCAGATTAAATAAATCATAAGGTTCTCTCTGCGTTCCTGCTTTTTGAGAGAGCAAAAATGGCATGCTGTATTTGTCTTAATAACATCATACTGATGTATGTATTATGTATGTATCCAGCACCAGATCACTTAAATATTCCGCAATTATTTGGCAAGAAAACCTGTCTGTATCTTAGATTCCTATGTATACCTATGTATATGTTGAGTTACTGTTCAAAAAGGAATTGTTGCAAACAAACATTTGCATGAGCTATGTAGCTATCTACAGAGTTCAAACACGATGAAAAGAAAATTACTCAATTTAGTTGGCAA
>NC_137230.1:5969945-5992445 GCF_949987685.1 Ammodytes marinus | reverse complement strand
CTAAAGCTGAAGAATTTTTTATGAAAAAAAAAATTGAGACACTGTCAGATGAATTAGAAGCTATTGGAGAAGGACACATGGATTTTCCATAATAATATTAATTTAAAATAAAATAATATGCAGGGTCCTCTGGGATGGGCTTGGTGCTCTTTTTCTTTTATGGGACATATTTCTCTGTAATATAATGAGTGCATTTAAATTATTTAAAAATTAAAAGGACCATATTACATTATATTTTTTAAAATGTGCCACGGGCCAATCAATCAGTTTTGACACCCCTGCACTAGTGGGTTACTAAGAAATGCAAAAAAAAAAAAAAAAAAAAAAATTTTTTTTTTTTTTTCCAAAGGGCCATATTACATTATATTTTCAAAATCGGCCGCGGGCCAATAAAAAGCGGGCCGCGGGCCGCAGTTGGCCCGCGGGCCGTAGTTTGGACACCCCTGCTCTACACCAACAACGTCGGTGCTAAAGTGAATGGACAGTCCCAACAGCCAATAAGAACAGAGAATCAGATGTTTTATTTTTTTTTTTTTAATCGGAGCCTCGCTCTGATTGGTCAAAGTGAACCGCTCATGTTAATTTTGACCAATCAGAAATCACATACCCCAGCTTTAAGTGTCATAGGCCTTTTTCTCAAAAACACAAGAGTCTTTACTATTGCCGAGGAGCTAGCACATGGCGTGGATTGTGTTTTCCCTTTGAATCCCCTGCTGACCAATCAATGGACTGCAGTGTGTATAGCTCCACCCTTTTTGGGTTCCTTTGGGACCATTTGATACCCCAACGAAAGGCCACAATAGGTACAGTACGGTATGCTTATTTTGGTTCCCTTTCCAACTTTTGACACAACTAATTGTACACCGTACTGAACCAAACCTCTAAGTGGGAACGGGGCTATCAACGGTGGTTAAAACTTGGTTAACATGAGGAATCAAATATCCTTGATACTCTCCAGAACCTTTCATTTAGCAGGTGTCTTCTGCGGGCTAGCAGTGGGGTGGAGGTGTGTGGAGTAGGGATTTTTTAGCATCTAGCAGCAGGGAGAATGTCACAGTAAGATAAACGGCGGGGTGCAGCTCAAGTGGCTCTGGGCTCAGCTCTGGATGACGTGACAAGAGTGTGATTTGTATCCCCCAGAAGCTCTCAGTGTTGGAGTGGCTCCCACACACTCCACTATACATCCTGGATATATATACAGCATTTGACTGGCGCTTCTCCATAGCCCAGTGATATGTTTGTTTATAGCCGGCTATATCATAATACTGTATCATAGCGATGCTTGCTAATGGTAGCGAGTAAGACAATCTGACATGGGGGCTGTTAAGGTTTCACCTGATCCATCAAAACTTCTTAAAAAAGAAAGAATAATGCCAGCACTGTAGTGTAACATTGTATGACATGGATTGAAATATGATGCCTGACATATGCTTTTGTTGTATGAAGCCGGTATGATCATTTTAAAATGTAAAATGCTATTGGTAAATGTATTGTTTCCAATCGCCTTTGTCCATCTGTGTCATAACAGTATGTAAGTCCATGCTATGGCCAGTAGAAAATGGGTAAAATACAAGCTATATAGCACATGTTGCATACACCTGGCAAGGTAGTGGTAAAAAATGTAAAGGAGCAGTAAGTGTATATGGTGTATATGGTCCTTTTGGCTAACTTCCTGTCAGTGACTGCAGATAGCAGTCCCCTCCCTCGTCCCCACGTCACCACCACATGAACAAGCAGCCGTCTTCTTCAGATAGTACCCCGATGGAGAGCAGCGAGTAAATCGTTCACGAGCACAGAGACCCGCCTCTTTATAGTGCTCTGTCTCCTGATTGGATGAAACGAGCGGGATACTCAAATGTTTAGCTGGCAATCACTGCATAGCTGAATGACTGGGAGACCTGTGTTATGAACTGTGCACACTGTTTAAGTGATTTCTGTATGAATATAGAGTGATGTAACACATATTAACAAAAAAATATAACTTACTTCCCCTTTAATAAATAAAAATAGTCCCTCAAATGTGTCAGTGCCAGGGGTTCAGGCGAATGGATAAGAAACTGGATTATTACAACTTGATTTGTATTTCTATTGACACAGACACACAGATCATAGAATAGTTTTACAAACTGACTGGAGTACTGTGTAATGATGTCACACATGAAATTGCTTTAGGCGATGCCAGTAGTGACTGACACATTTCCCCCTCTGGGCTTAGACTGTAGCTGTATGTACTTACTGCTGAGATCATTCAGTGCTACATACCACCTACAGTATGTACTCCACTCAACCTGACTAGATGTGGTTGTTAGCCTGTGTGCTATTCAAGACTGCCTGCAGGGTTTGAGGAGAATCACTGCTGAAGTTTGGGTTATAGTTAGGACATACTGTATGTAAGTGCTTGTTAGGGTTAAGATTGTATTCCATATTGATTCATATTTCATTTTTTATATTGTTTTATCATCCAAATGTCCCTTCGTAAGTCTGCCACTGCCATGATACAACATACAGGATGATATACACGCACCGGTGCACTTTATTAGGTACAACAGACCATTTTCTTGTTAACACATACAACTAATCAGCCAATCACATGGCAGCAATTCAATGTGTTTAGGCATGTAGACCTGGACAGGACAACTTATTGAAGTTAAGACCGAGCATCGGAATGGGGAAGAAAGGGGTTATAAGTGACTTGGAAAATGGCAAGATTGACGGTGCCAGAAGGGCTGGTCTGAGTATTTCAGAAACTGCTGATCTACTGGGATTTTCAGGCACAACCATCTCTAAGTCTTACAGAAAATAGCCCGAAAATGAAAAAAGAGAAGCAGTTGTGTGGACGAAAAAATGCCTTGTTGATGTCAGAGGTCAGAGGGAAATGAAAATTGAGTAGGTAGAAGTAGGTAGGCAGGCGGTGCCAGGCTAGAGGATACACCCCTTTACTGCCAGTCAGTACATCTTGTAGAAGCCAGGAGGCCCAAAATATGCTTTATTTAAATTAATCGAATCAATCAAGGCATATACTGTATATGTTTGATGTAGGCCTTTAAATCCATCAAATAATCTAAAAGCATGCCCTGTTTAATTCTGACGCTAACAACTTTTACTCAGGACACCTATAGCAGAATAATTTAATTAATAAAACCAAGAAAAAAGAAGAAAACATTATGTTGATGATTTCTAGTAAGTGATAAGGTGCCTAAAATATGCTTTTAACTATGACTGTAATGCAAGGAAACAAGGTATGACTTTGGATAAACCAGTGACTATATTCAATATTACAAACAATAGTTCACCTTCTGAGATGTGTGTAACTTGTCAGTACAAGTTGATGTTGCCGTTTTAATAGTGGCAATCAGCACATGGCCTTTCAAACCAAGGTGTGACTGAAACAATACAGTTCATGCATGGCTTGGCTTGTCAAACAGGACTGCATTTGTGTTACATGTTTTTGTATTCATTATCTATTGTGTAGGAAACGTGTTCTGTATATTGCCAACTGCATTTTAACTACATTTTAAAATGGTTTTATAGTGTCTTACATAGAAATAGATAGTCTGTCCATAAAGTAACAGGCATGTGTGGCTCGTTATTTCATTTAAATGATAACTAGTATTGGAAAATACTTTTGCTTTTGACACAACCGCTGCTAAAGCACCACAAATACAAGTCGATATCTAATGAATAAGAATGAACACTCACTTTTATGTCCAAATGTTGACGGTGTCTTTGTAGAGGCATAGAACTGTGATAGGTAGAACAAATAGTGAACTCTGTATTCCTGCAATTTAATACTTCTAATAATTTGGATAAAGACAAACAGGTAACTTGTGTTTCTTTTGAGAGGAACTGCCTGTGGCTCTAGAAGGCGTCCTGGTGGTCCCTGAATGTGACTTTGAGAGAGCACTGCTCTGGACCAGTGTAACCAATGAAGTACAGTAATGGAGTGTAGTGGCCTGAAGTGGAGCTATGAAGTCTCCCCTAATGACTCTAGCACATGTGTGTCTGGCTTTCAGCCCTCTCATTAACGTCACTGGTCACTGTATACTGTGTGTGTGTGTGTGTGTGTGTGTGTGTGTGTGTGTGTGTGTGTGTGTGTGTGTGTGTGTGTGTGTGTGTGTGTGTGTGTGTGTGTGTGTGTGTGTAGAGAGAGAGAGAGAGAGGGAGAGGGAGATAGAAAGAGAGAGACGCCGCTGTTTGCCAATACTGTAAGGCTTAGTGTGCTCCGGTGATCTCATCTCCGCTTAAGTTTACTCACCCTGTGGCTGTGTGTGTGTGTGTGTGTGTGTCCAACTTACTGTGTACTACATGTAAAAGAGTATACGTCATGCTCTGGTGAGGGATGTCTTCCGTTCTCCAGCAGAAGAAGGATGTAGTATATGCCTCCTCTTTCTATGAAATAGATCTAAGTTGTCTTAATTGTTAACTGAACAGTACATGCTAAGGAAATGTTTCTGGTATATTTATTTTTGTTTTAGGCACAAGTTCAACTCTGGTTTATGATTAATTGAGACCTGTGTGTGTGTGTGTGTGTGTGTGTGTGTGTGTGTGTGTGTGTGTGTGTGTGTGGTAAACAGGGTGGTTAGCTCTGTGGAAGAAGGAATTTCCCCCAGCAGTCCCCATCAGTAATAGTGCCTGTAATGAGCTGCAGCTGTCAGCGTGGTTTTTGCACACACACACACACACACACACACACACACACACACACACACACACACACACACACACACACACACACACACACACACACACACGTACACACACACACGTACACAGTGAGGAGGAATTAGTGACTCACCCAGCAGTGTGCCGTCACACTGTATGCTGATAAACAGTGTAACTCATCAGACTTGCATCAGACTCTAGACACACAAACATTTCATTTCTAAAAATATCCCAGTCTCTGAATTTACTTAACAGTTTATGACTTATTGAATAACGAAAAAACACACTATGTTTGCTTCTCACTTACATTCGGTGAAAAAAAAAATCACATTTACCAAGGTCCTGTATATATTTTTTATATTTAAATTATACAGCTCTGGAAAAAAATGAAGAGACCAGTCTGGATTTTTATATAATCTTCATCTCTACATTACTTAAGGAAACTGCTCTAAATGACAATGTATTTGGGGTTGATTTTGGCAGAAATGTTGTCAAAATAAAACCAATAGTTAATTCTACTCAAACATACGCCTATAAATAGCAAAACGAGAGACACTGAACATTTGGAGTGGTCTCTTAATTTTTTTTCCAGAAATGTATGTCAAAAAAGCATTTCTGAGAATTTAGGTTTCATAATATGTATCTTTTGTTTTTAAATTTATTTTTAATGTATTTTTATTTTTTATTAACCTTTATTTATACAGGTAAAATCTCATTGAGACCCAGGGTCTCATTTACAAGAGAGACCTGTTCAGGTAGGCATCAGCAGCAACACAAAGTTACAGACTAACTAAACATACAGGAGACACAACACAGAACACAAACGGTAAAATAACGCAATACAAAGGGCAAAGAACAAGTTAAGTACAAGTTAAGTTATGTACAAGTGCAGACCCCCACGGACTGTCTCAACAGCCTTCAATGGAACTTGGCCTTGTTGTTGTGAGTCGTGGAGTATGGAGGAGTAATGTGCATGGTTGGTGGCAAATGTACTGATTCCTCCCTCCTCTAACCTCCTCATCCAACAATGTGGATAAAGGAAGTTATTTGCGTTTCACTGCATCTTTAAAACTGACAGTATGTTCAGTTTTTGGTCTAAAATAATATTCATTAAAAAAAAGGTTCATCGTGTATTTTCTTTTTTTCTCGCAGCAGTGGGGATTATGGACAACAACAGGGAGCCATTTTTCAATGAAAACACAAGAGTTAACAGTGACATTAGAATTGAAAAAAAATAATGCAAGCATGACAAGTCTTATTTTATGATTATTATTTTGATATTGTATATTTGAAGAGTGTTGCGTCTTGGGATAATGTATTTTTTAAGTTATACTGATAATAGTTATACAGCATACACATGAATTTTAAGTTAATGATACAGGCAATGCAATTGAAACATAATTTGAGAACATCTCTTAAAGTTTCTCCCTAACAGGTTGTTGTACTTTTTTACCATTCGCCCTAAAAACGTAAATCATAAATGATATAGAAGAATCATAAAAGCAGCATCAGCCAGGTGCAGCTGATCTGCCCATTTGTGTTTTGATTGGCCGGCCTTTGTTGACCTCTCACAATTTTTTTCATCTGATTTCATTCTAACTTTGTAGATCAGACTTTAATTTTGAAGCGCCGACCACGGGACAGTGATGAATAGGCCACATCAAGCAGGGCTTAAATTACCCCTCTCCCTGGTGGCAACACTGACCGCAAGCAGAGGTGTGTGTGTGTGTGTGTGTGTGTGTGTGTGTGTGTGTGTGTGTGTGTGTGTGTGTGTGTGTGTGTGTGTGTGTGTGTGTGTGTGTGTGTGTGTGTGTGTGTGTGTGTCTGTGTGTGTGTGTCTGTGTGTGTGTGTGTGTGTGTGGTGACCTAGTAACAGCAGACAGAGAAGGAAAGAGGGCTGGTCAGCACTTGCCCTCTCAACCCTGCTAGCTCCGCAGCACACCCAAGGAGGCAGGAGAGAGGGGGAGAGGACACTGGGGAGGCGGAGAGAGAGAATGAGAGAGACGGAGAGAGAGAGAAAGAAAGAAAGAGAGAGAGAGACAGAAAGAGCATCCACTCAATCTTTTTCAGCTCCTCTTGTCAATGCCCTGTCTTGTTTTGGGTGAGAGTTTGCAAGTTTTGAGGTTATTTGAGGAGAAGCTAACCCTGGCCTAATTTTTTTGTTCTTTCTCTCTCAATGCAAAATAGGTGCTAGTACTTTTGTGGTGTGTGTGTGTGTGTGTGTGTGTGTGTGTGTGTGTGTGTGTGTGTGTGTGTGTGTGTGTGTTTAACACCACCGCAGGTCTCTGTATTAAAAGGAAGACAGGTTTTTGGAGGTCATGCGGATATCGACGAAGCCTTAGCACTACATAATAAAAGAGTCTGTCTCAAATCGAGGTGGGCAAAGCAGGAGGGTTTGGCCAACAGCCACAGGCACAGCCCAAGGCGCAGAGCAAGAAAATCAAAAAACACAGTGACAAAAAGCAGATTTCTGGGATAAATAAAACAATATATATAAATAAAACTAAATGAGGAGCTAAAAAGAAGCATTTCGTTAGCCCCATAGCATAATTGCCTAAATCATATTTACTCTGCTTTACTTTTACTCTACATCTACTCTATTCTACATCTACTCTACTCTACATCTACTTTTCCTTAGCCTAATAGCATAATTGCCTAAGTCATATTTTAAGGGTTATAGAGTAGGGTAAAGTAGATGTAGAGTAGAGTAGATGTAGAGTAAAAGTAGAGTTGAGTAAATATGATTTAGGCAATTATGCTATGGGGCAGACGATTCACATTTCTCTTTTCAGCCTGCCCATCTCAGAAGTGGATTGTCTTACTACTAAAGCATCGGCAGTTATTTCTTGTAAATGTGTTTTCACTCAAATAATTTGAGAATAAAATGGCAGTTAGATGTTTGAAATTGTTTTGAATATAAAGGGGAAAAAAAGTTTTTGGACTCCATATAAGGGTAAATTACTTGTTTAAAACAAAATTATTCAAGCGGACTTACATTGAAATTGAACGTGCAAGACTTATTTGATCACACACACACACACACACACACACACACACACACACACACACACACACACACACACACACACACACACACACACACACACACACACACACTGTATCAGCTTCCATATAACCATTGTCCCACTTTTTGTCCTGGAATGTTCGGTCATGCTGTGAACCGATAGAATGATGCAGGGACCGTGTCACTGGTAGGGGTTTAGGGAACATACTGTAGGCTAGTAGAGAGTATCATACTATTTCTTTCTTTTTTCTATTTTTTCCTACGTTTTTTTTTTTTTGTTGGGCGCTTCTCTGCGGACTGTCCCTCCCCCTGGCTCTTTATCCAGTCTACTAGAAACCAGTGTGCCGTGAAGCCGGTGCGCCGCCACGCCAACGTGATCATCGGAGAAGGAGAAGGAGAAAAAGAAGAAAGAAAAAAAGAGAGTAAATCATGGATGTTGTAGAGCGGTGGAGGTCAAAGATAAATCACAGTGTGGCTGTGCTCTAAAACCCCTTCCCCTGTTTCTACTCAACCGAACGCATCTATTTGCTTTTTTTAAAGAAGGGGGCGGAATTTCAAATACACCTAATATGGACTGTGACAAAATCACACTGCAGCTACAACAAAAAGTAATATGGCATTGGAACTTTACAATTGACTTTTACTGGCTGTATGTTTGGGAAGAAACCGTATGAATGAAACCTGAACATATGTTTTTTCTATTGTCCCAGGACTCATCCATGTGATTTAATAATTATATTGTGTATCAACAACAAACAAAACACATACACATATGTCCGTGCATGGATGAGGTCTCTACATAACTTCAGTAAGTTTTGACATTATACCCTGGCTGCTTAATTGCATGCAATAGCGATCACAAAACGATGCGATCTATTTCGGATTGGCTCACTTTTACGCGTGAGTGCCATGCAGTGCGTCCGCGGAGAGGCTTACGAGTTCCAACTTGTGCGTAAAGACAGCAGCCGCGGAAGACAGAGACACAGAGAGGTTCCGACTCCCTCAATACGGCCCCCTTCACTGCACACGCGCATGCACACACACACACACACACACACACACACACGTATGCATACACACACACACACACACACACACACACACACACACACACACAAACAAACACACACACACACATACCCCACCGAGATAAAAAGGGAACACCGGCATGTATGACTGACCTTTATGCGTAAAACAGGTTTCACATAAACACGCACGCGCGCAAATACGCACACACACACACACACACACACACACACACACACACACACACACACACATTACACGGTAATGAGCTTCGGCGGAACACCTAGGAGTTTAGACCCCAGAGTGTGCGCGCGTGCTGGAGCTTTGTTTCTCTCTTCAGTTGTTGGTGGGATCAATATTAGAATATTTCATACAGAGTATTTTGCTCGAATACTCAAATATGCGTCATCCACGCGGCTGTCATAACATTACTACAGGAGTTCCGCCTTTATACAGTCCGCGCATTACTGTACAATTACAGCCAACTCCATCGCTGTGTGCTCTTTGCAGAGGGAAGTTGTAAAACCGTTCATATACCATTAGGGGAACTTAAGGATCACATTGGCGAGCAAACAGAGTCGAAAGAGTTCCTCGTGTTGAGTTCAATTTCAAGTTTTAAAATCAGTGAAAGCACACAGACACACCAGGCACAAACAGCGAAATATGACTGAAATGTGTCCTACAGGCCCACTGTAGAGAATGAACAATGTCTGAATATCATACCTTATATATTTTGAAATGCATTATTTGTGTATTGTGTGTGATACCAACATGACACATTAAATGACAGTGCTTTGCTTGTTTGGTAAACAGTATATGGCCTATATTAAAACATAAAAATAAATAGTCATTGTCCTAATCTTAAAAAAAATGAAATGCACCCCTGCGTCGTGCGTAAAAAAAAATAACTTAATTGGTCAACTTCACCAAGTTGCGTTCTCTTTAACAATAACATGGCATTTTCAAAATAATTGACCAATTTGAGAATAATTCAGCGGTTACCAGAATTAGAGTAAAGTGCATAATCTGACCCAAAAATCATCAACGCAAATCTCCTCAGACATCGATCCCGAAAGTTAAATAATGTAGGCTACATCGATGGCTACTTTCAGCTGTTTTTTTCTTAAATGATGCCCAGCTATACCTGCCGTGAAGCCGATTGGAATCTCCTTTTTGTAACTCATGTCGGGGTTTGGCTGGTTGTTTTAAAACAGTTCGGAGCTTTAAAACTATCGATCTGACTGCATGTAATTGTTTTAGGAAAGTATTAAACGTTTGTATTTCGTGAAACCAGTGATCACCTCTTTCCTTTATCTCTCTCTCGCTCTCTCTCTCTCTCTTACACACACACACACACACACACACACACACACACACACACACACACACACACACACACACACACGCACACACACACACACACACGCCACCGGCTTCATAATATTAATACAATTTAGAAAATCTGATTATACTGCAAAAAAAAATCGTATTCACCTATTTCTGTTTCGTACTTGAACACTGATTATTACAAATGTCAGAAACATGTCCTTGGTGAAACGACGATGTAAATGATACAATAATAAAAAATAAAAGTGATTACATTTTGATGACTTGCTTTCTATAACGTTATGTTTATTTTTTATTTTATTTTTACCGAATATAACTTATATGGAAGTCTCCCCGGCACTTATATTTCACACATCGATGGTTGGAAATAATACAACTCCTAAAACCCTGCAGCAGCTTTACCACTGTTTAACATTTACTATCAGGTGCAAGTTTGAAGCGCTCCCTCCGAACACATCTGGAACACAACGAGCTGTTAAGTTTTGTCAACCTTAACCCCGCCCGCCCGCCCGCCCGCCCGGCAGACTGCTAGGATGGGTTGTCTAGAAGGTTTTAAATAGTGGGGATATGGACTTCAAAGCGAATCAAGATTTATTTCTACTAATGATACATTTGAGTATTGTGTTCATGCAACAGTTCGGCAACTGTATAAATCAAAGCCATGACCCCCTCTTCCTTTCCCTCCCCCAGACAAAGTCCTATAAGGTAGGCGCGCAGTCCGTGTGTGTGTGTGTGTGTGTGTGTGTGTGTGTGTGTGTGTGTGTGTGTGTGTGTGTGTGTGTGTGTGTGTGTGTACATTCCCAGTATTACTAAATGCAATGTGGCCGGTTCACAACACTTCCAGCCATGATGACAAGATGACAATCGAGTTTGATTTTTTCTAAAAAGAGCAGACCCGATGTCTCTCCAGGTTTTGCTGAAACAAAGTGAATAGACCAAATAATAAAACACATGGATGGCCTCGTGACATTTAAAGGGAATGTTTTAAAAGTAAAGTGTTGGCCTTAGTTTGACACATTTGAACTTGTACTTAACTGATGAACATTCCGGAACCACTTGTATGAACCGTTATATTTAGAAGTTGGGAAGCAACCTCGTCAATTTCGGTTATTTAACATTAATCTAATAACAATAACATTACAAATATGAGATTATATTAGAGTTTGTATTTTCCTGGTCACCTTACACCACGTAGACATATTATCAAATAGACGTCTTTAATATCCGTTACTCTTATAGATATATAATAACGCAAAATATACTTTTGTTTTCATCCGAACGCAAAGCACTGTACTATTCGCTGCGCCTGTCCACTTAGCCTATTGTCAAATGTGTTATGCTGAGGAATTAAACGTATTTCCACGTCTCAAAATTCAGCGAGTTGAGACAAGTTGATTTTCATTCTGTTCTTACAGATCATATGGGAAGAAAAATAGAATGCTGGCACCGCAAACAGAAATTAAATAAAAAAGAAAGAAAAAAAAACACACTCCGACTCCTATAGGTTATTTAGGAGCAAAAATGCCAAAGCAAAAAGGCAGCGCGCTAGCTGGCGGTCTTCCTCCCTGAAAGAGGACTGTGTCAATCAGCCGGAGAGAGGAGCAGAGAGCTCTCCATCTCGGGGAGCGCGCGCGCACGATGCGGGCGTTTGCGTGTGTGCGTGTGAATGAGTGTTATGTTTGAGTGTAGCCTGCTCTATGGAGGTGGGAGGGGGTATTGTAGTATCACAAGGAATGTGCACACGGCAGCTGTGTGTGTGTGTGTGTGTGTGTGTGTGTGTGTGTGTGTGTGTGTGTGTGTGTGTTTACGCGCGTATGCGCGTATGTGTGTGTGTGACACTGATGGATGCGCCAATGGAAAGACGGACAGATGCTTGGGCGGATCTAACGGCATGCAGTGGTGGAGCGGCGCACACAGCAGTCAAGCAGGCGAGATTTGGGCGAAAACATCCAGGATCAGGCGGAGAGACAGCAATCAACCAATCCATCCAGCGAGCCCCGGTGGTCGGGAGAGGGGACGGACGGACTCCGCTATAGACGGAGAACTGACAGGAGGGAGAAAAGGCTGAGGACAATCTGATTCCCTCGGCGGAATCCGACGAAGAAAAACTGTTTCTCTGACTGTTTCTATTGACGAGCGCGAGAGACGATCGCGCAAGCAGCACCACATCTGGCGCAAAGGAAGACAGTGGGAGAGACAGAGAAAGAAAGCAAGAAAGAAAGACAGCATTTGGCAACTCACCCTGTTATTTATCTCTCTTGTTCTTCCAGAGGCGTTTATCCTTTGTTTTAACCACCGTGAAGGTACGGCGTTCTAGCACCCGAGGACTGCCTGAAAAAAAAAAAAAATTACAGGAGAATATTTTTTTTTCACCAACTCAAGTGGAATCCCAAAAAAAAACTTTTATTCCTCAAATCTAAAGCGACTTCTAGAGGAACATAGGGGAGCGTTGACCTCACCAGATACTATCTGAATAACCTACTACATGTCAACTCAAGGAGGATTGTGACCTTACCTGGGAAGAAAAAAAAAAGTTCTTTATTCCATTCGGTACCACTAGTGAAAGGGGGGGACAGGCTTTTGCGCCTCTCCGATCGCTTGCGGCGCAGTTGTTGTTGGGGGAGACACATCTGATTCGCTGCTGCGTGGCTGATTTAAATAGCTCCTATCAGGCAACGTAAAGAACAGAAAAGAAAAAAAAACGACGGGGGGGAGAAAAGTACCACTGGCGGCCAACAAAGTCTTTTTGGCAGTCGGCCGCTAGAAGCTGGGCTGATCCGTGCGCTCCGGAACACCGTGCATACATGGGAACAGCGTGAGCCCGTCCCTCCTCCTCCTACGACTGTACATTATTACAACAAGGGAGACCCAATCAAGCACGTATCTCATCGATTCACGCACGCACACACACACACACACACACACACACACAAACACTCACGAACACACACACACACAGATACACTCACGCGCGCGCAGTTACGCACACACCCACTCACACGCCCATACGCGCAGTCACACAACCGACTGCGTGACTGACTTGCCCTCAGCGGATTTTTTTTTCAAAGCGCTCACGGTACAAGATATTGTAGCCGCGCCAGGCAAGCAGGCAGGCGGGCAGGCAGGCAGGGCAGCGTGTGGGCGAGCAGTCCCTCTCGGTCGTCACCTCCTCTTCCTCCTCCTTTTACTGAGAATAACAAACTGGGGGAAAAAAAACAGAGCTTCATGTGGGACTTGCCAGAAGAAGCGAGTGGATTTTTATGAGATGGTTCCAGGCACGTTTTTTCAGCTGGTCCACCTCTTTGGCTTTGAATTGTGTGTGAAAATAAGCGGAGAAAACACCCCCTCATGGATAGCACGGCGGAGGATCAGCCCGTAAAGTAAGTGTGCATTTCCGTTGTGTGCGCGTGTGTGTATGTGCGCGCGCGTGTCGTGTGTGTGTGTGTGTGTGTGTGTGTGTGTGTGTGTGTGTGTGTGTGTGTGTGTGTGTGTGTGTGTGTGTCGTGTGTGTGTGTGTGCGTGCTTGTGAATGTGAATACTGTATATCTGTGTTTTTGTTTGCCTGCCATGTGTAGTGCATGCACGTCTGCTCCCTCTCCTCAGATCCATATGCAATAGCCTAGGACTGACATTTTAAGACCATAACCAAACCCTGATTACGCCTTTGCTCGTTTGGAATAAACGGCAGTGAATGACAGAAAAGAGAGTGAGATGGGTAAGAGCGGCATGGAGAGAGAGAGAAAGAGAGAGAGGGAGGGAGAGAGAGAGACAGCGAGCTACGTGACGCCTATCAGCGGCGGAGAGGTTGAACCGTATAGAGAGAAGGCGCAGGGCTTCAGTGGTGTCAGCTCTTGATGTGTTGTTGTCCCCCTTGTTTGCGGACTTTTGACTGACGCGATCATTTTGGGTTTTTTTCTATCCCTTTCAAGGTCGCCTGTTGCAGCGTCCGAAGCCAAGTAAAGAGGATCACACGGAGGCGCTTTTCAAAAACCTCCCCTGCTCGGCTTTTTCTCCATACAGCGCGGAGCTTGTTCCTGCTCCCACCGCGTCAAACCAAGTCGGAACGGGCGAGAAAGCGAGCGAGCGACCGGGAGAGAGAAACCAGCCCGGGGCTTGATTTTTTTTTTTACTATCTTCGCATCTACTGGCTCTTCCTCCTCTGATTTCTTTTTTTGTGTGTGTGCTCGAACAACTGCACACCCTCCCCTCTTCTTTACAAACACACACCCACCCACCCCGATCTATGTGGGAGCCCTGAGAGCGCACCCAGGGGGGGACAACTGTGTATCAAAGCTTCCGAGGATCCCCCAGGCAACCCCCGGATCAGCGGGGCCATAGAACAACTCCCTGCCGGGCTCCACGGAGGAACGACATGCCGCGGAGGAAGCAGCAAGCGCCTCGGCGCGCCTCAGGTACGCACTCATTGCTTTGGTTCTGCATGCAATTTACCTCTCTTTCTCTTTCTCTCTCTCTATTACTATCTCTCTCTAGTCTCTCTCTCTCTCTCTCTCTTTCTCTCACTATTTGTCTCCCTCCTCCTCCACGCCTCCCTCATTTAGTTACTTTTCATTGATATTTCCCTCACCCACATGGCTGCGACGCCTTTTGTAGTCTATTATAACAGCCCAAACGAACAGTGGCAAACCTAGCACTCTGTATAGACTTTTCACAGCTTCAGAGCCCTCAACACAACTGTTGCATTATTTTACCAGACTATATACTATTATGATTTATTCCATTACAATGCTATCCTAACCAGCTGATGTTCAATATCAACCACTATACCTTTTGTATACTTCTTTATGAGGGATTTGTCTTTGTGGATTTTCTCCACGTTTTTATTGTTTTGGACAATTTGGGTTAATTAACTTAATAATAATAACATTAAACATGCTGTGAGATTTGCAACTGACCACAACGGCATCCCATTTGCCTGGGCAACTTGTACTTTGTTATACACAATATAAGGGATTCTTCATTTTTTTTCAAAATTTTCATTTTATTTCTTTCTTTATTTTGTGGTGTGTAGTCGTAGAGCTAAAAACAATTAGGCCATTGGTCATCAATTGTGTTGTATTTCAAACTAACGTGTAACACATTTTTAGACGCCAGACAATTGTGCAAATGCAATCTCACTGACAATGGAATCATCAAAACATTTGGTATTGACCCGCATGGTTGGACAAAAACAAGACATTTGAAGATGTCACCTGACACTTTCCAAAAAACACTGTGATGATTCACAATGTTTCACCATTTTCAGATTTTTTGAAAAACAAAACAATGGAATCATCATATTAGATGATGCGGAAATAATTATTTCTTGTTATTTTTTAATATTTGTGTGTCATGCAGAGCAGGTTTTTTTGGCACTGTGAGGTGTGAGCCTGCAGTTAGAGCATTCATCCTATATTGCCCCTCAGAGAGGTCACAGGTCAGCCTGTGTGCAGCGGGGCATGTGTCCTAGAAAAAGAGTGGCAGTGTGTGAGTGAGTGTGTATGTGTGTTCAACGTGAAAATCCTTTTTCCCCTTCTCCTCATCCCCTCTTCATTTGTCTCTCCTGGCCTCAGATCATTGGGTCTTTCACTGCGCTCTCTCTCTCTTTCTCTCTTTCCGGCCCTTTTCCCTCCCTCCTTCCTCCTCCTCTGCTTGTAGATATTGACTGTGGAATTAAGGATCTATAATGGAGAGCCTTAGGGTCAGCTGACATGTCACACAGGCGTTTGAGACTTTGCTGATTTCTGTGAAAAGAAAGTAGGATGGTAACTCTAAAACATTTTGACACATTAAAACTCTTCTAAGCACATGTGTCCACTACAATCTGTATTTTCCTCTCTATATTACTATCTGTTCTCATGCAAACATTATCCTACTCTCCAAAACATAGCTGTCAAGAGTATACCAGGGAATTCTTTCACAGCATTGTGTTGATGCAGCATGCTGTGCAGGAATTTGGAATGCACGTTGATGCACAAGGTTGGCTTTAAATGACCTTACTGTATATTTTTTTTAGTATATGTTATACCTTATCCTATCACTATATTTGTACACTATTCACATACAACTATTCATATGGTTATCGGCCATTTGTGTCTATTTATTTGACACTTGTATTGTAACCTCTCTGAAAATGTCTATCCTACCATCCTTGTTTTTTTTTTTCGTCAAGGTTTTCGGTCTGTTTTTCTTTTTTCTTAGTTTTCTGGGAACGACTTTTCTTCTCCTATAGTCTAAAGATTATTTGACAGGCCGGAGGAGGGAGTGCATACTGGAAGAGAGAGCTTTAATGGACAATTGCCATCTTCTGATTTGACGGCTGATTGATCGCCTTGTCATCTGGGCCCAGCCTTTGATCTGTCCATTCCCGATAAGTGTCAATAAATCAGCCCCCCCCCCCCTCCACCCCTCCCCTCACCGCTCCCTCCCTCTGTCTCTCCCTCCCTCTCTCTCTCCTTCCTTCACTCTCTCTGGTTGCAAAGAATGGCCTGTCGGAGTCACATCTGGCCTGGCAATACCTCTAGTCCGTCTACACCTTCATTCAATTGCATCTTTTTATCTCTTACTTTTATACTTTTGTTGGGTTAGATTTCCTTTTTCTTTTATCCCTCGGCTTTTGACTTGACTTGGATACACTTGGTACTCAACTTTTATTTTATTTTCCCATTGAAATGGATGTGTGGGGAAAAAAAGAAGTTTATCCGAATTCTAATGTTCTCGTCAGATAATGCACAGTACATAAACTATAAATTATATTTATTAGTCAGGTAAACAAAAACTATCCTTAAATATTTGTGTAGCTTTTGTGTATGTAGTAAAAATGTGACTTTGGAAAACCCTATCGCCATTTGCATTTATTTTCCTGAATTATTTCAAATGGTATTCATGACCTGAAGCCATGTTTTGGAAGCCATTTTACCTCAGCACACTCTTGTTTGCAACTTTGTTTCACTCTGAAGGAAGTGTAGTCTCCAAAATTGCCTTCAGCCAACCCACCACACACACACACACACACACACACACACACACACACACACACACACATATTCTACCACACATAATTACATATGTGCAGCGGTGCATGCACACAAGACATGCTGCAATGATTTTATAGTACACATATACAGTAAAGCGGCGTGCAATACATACTTTTTTTTTTTTCGCACACTGCATAGTAGAGTGCTATGAAAAATGTAACTATTAGCCTAATCGCCTGGCGGAAGACTGCTTTGCTCCATCAGAAGGGGGCCCGTGTCAGAGAGACTTTGTTTCATATTTGATTTAATTGTCTGCCCTCTGACAGCCACATTCATCAATGGCCCTAATGGTCAATCAGAGGCTGGCACACACACACACACACACACACACACACACACACACACACACACACACACACACACACACACACAGTGAGAGTGAGTCTTATGTATTCTCAGCCCACGGCCTTACTTGATCAAAATGTTTTAGCCCTAATGGACACAATGGGTGGGGGCTAAAGGAATGGGGTGGACGGACGGATAGATGGATGGGTGGACGGATGGATAGACAGATAGATAGACGCATAGAGGGATGACTGAGAGCCTTTTTATTCAACCGGAATGAGCGAGTGAGTGCACTGAAAGCGAGAGAAAGAGAGAGAGAGAAAATGAGCCATTTATTTCTTTTGATGAGAGGACGAGAACCAACACGAGGCAGGCCAAGGAGGAGTTTTATTTTAGACTATTGGCAGTTTCCTTTTTTTTATTTTACCCTCCTTTCTCCATCCCTCCCTCCCTCCCTCCATCCCTCTCTCACCCACAGCTGCAACTTATAAGGTTGAGGAGAAAACTGCATGGCACACACAAAAGAGTGATGACAAATTGATTGCGCCGTAGCGATGGCAAAGAGTTATGGGAGGATGGCAAATGATAGGCCTTGATTAGGAATTTGGGTAGGGGCTGGGGGGAGGGGGGGTGGGAGGGGGGTGGTGGCAGAGTCTTTTCCACAACCTTTAATTTTTTTTAATCTCCCTCTCTTTTATGCCAGTGATTCCGTCTGTCTCTCTATCAACTCACTCCTGAGAATGAAGCGATGTTGACGGAGAGTTGCGGTGGGGAGATGGGCAGGTTTTATCGTACTGAGCCTCGGCGGTTCACTCAACCATCAAATTCGTTAAAAATGAGATAAACTTGTAAATCTGCTTTTAAAGGTCAGTGCTGCTCATTGGATCTGCTGATTTAGAGCTCTCCATGTGCTTTTCATTGGATTGGGCATAGCCAAAAAAAAAAAAAAGGCCAAATGTGCACTAGATCCACTTGATATGTGGCATCACAGTCAGCATGTGTAAAGATATAGCCGATATAGCGTATTATCCATTTATTTTCCTGTCCGTACTTTATGCGCGCGTCGCAAAAAAAAACAGTGTTAATACGCTAATAGGCTCTGTAAAACTGGTGTATTTTTTTTTTTTTTTTAAGATATTTTTTGGGGCATTTTTATGCTTTATTGATAGTGTAGAGACAGAGTTGAAATGGGGTAGAGAGGGGAGTGACATGCAGAGAACGACTGCGGGCTGGAATCGAACCCGGGTCCGCTGCTGGCCGAGGCCCATGGGGGGGACGCCTTGCCAACTGAGCTAAAGGCGCCCCTAAAACTGGTGTATTTCTAGCTAAGGCGTGCCTCACCCCCCCCCCCCCCCCCCTTTGTTTAGACACCCTTTGTTTACATGTCCGTTTACAGAACCTAGGCTGTGTATAAACACCATATTTCTTTCACGGATCGTGAGGAGATATTCACTGAATTTTGACAAAAAAACTATTATCTTGAAAACAGTACAGAATCACTCACTCCACCTTTAAGTTTTTTAGTTTCAGCTCTATATATTTCCTTTCTGGGATCCCACGCATTGGTACCCCTTCTGACTCTCAGCGTACACTTTTCACCCCGGCTGCGGTGGCGTGCACTCAGCCTGTCTAGAAAGAGGAGTTGTTTTGCCAGCTTCATTAGCGTTCTGCTAATTAGCCTTAGCATCTGATGGATCTCCGACAGGCCTAATGATTGGAGATGACAAGCTCGGCACACTGTCACGCTCGCCAATTAGGTCTGCGGCATCGCGTTTGGATGTAATCAACTTGATCTTACACTGTCCTCATTTGCCCCCCCCCTCACTAACACACACACACACACACACCTGGCCCCCCTTTTCAATCTTGCCACAGGTGAGGCGTTGGACAGTGGCGGCAGTGCTATGAGCGTGAATGCTACCAGTGGGGTAGAAAAAGCCAAATTGTACATAAAATAAAGTGAGGATTTTTCATGATCTTTAACCTGTGTTTGTAAAGGTGTTGGTTCTTAAAAAAATCCCGGGTCTGTGTATGTCAAGGTGGCCCCTTCATGTACGTATATGTGCGCACATACACCCCATCCCCAGCAAAGGTTATTTATTTTTTCACCGTTCCCGACATCAGGAAAACGGACAGACGTTTTTAGGAGAGAGCGGCAGGCTTTTGTCTGTGGGCTTCAAAGCCAGGCTTTAGTCCAAACAGATCATTGTTATCGGAGAGGAAGCTTGCTACATCAAACAACACCCAGTATATTTGTTTTACCTTGCATGTTTGAGTTCCAAATTCTACACGGATTATATCATCACACGTGCGCGTACATATCTATTGTTTCGAAGCTACGTGGGGTTGTTTAAAATGAAGGATGTTTAACAATATATTATAGCAGCTGCGTGGTGTTAACATAGCATTGTGTGTGTGTGTGTGTGTGTGTGTGTGTGTGTGTGTGTGTGTGTGTGTGTGTGTGTGTGTGTGAGCCCCATAGGCAGATTGATGACGTTGACACTGGTCATTATTAGCTACTCAATGACACTTTCCCAGAGTAGAAACACCTATCATCAGCATGGTGTCCAAAGAGGCTAAGCATGATTTATGTAAATATTAACACGGAGACAGATCTGGTTCTGTCCAACGGGGGAGATAGATGGCAGCCGAGGAGGAAAAGCAGCTGATTTCTGTGATTTCTTTCTGCCTCTGCCTCTGTGTGTGTGTGTGTGTGTGTGCATGTGTGTGTGTGTGTGCATGTGATTGATTGTAGATGAGAGCGAGAGATTAATCATGCTTGATGTGTGTTAACGTTGCACTCGCGGTGGATCTAAGTCGAGATGCAGTGGCCCACTTAGATATACTCACTCATACTACACACACACACACACACACACACACACACTCACACACACACACACACACACACACACACACACACACACACACAGATATTCACAGGAGGTAGCGGGTACACACTGTCACAGACTCACAATACAGAAACACACACACGTTCAAATTGCTCGGCTGTAAGCAGAATACATTTTTAACAGGAATGATATATTTCTAAAGATGTACGTAGAGGACATTTGTATTTTTACAGTACATCTTATGTTGATCACAATGGAAATGATCTTGTCCGTCTTGACACAAATACAACATATTAGAATAGAACTATAGAATGTACTGGCTCATAGTCTTAAAGATAGACCCATACAATAAAGATGTCAATAGGATTGAATGAATCTTGTCAATACATGGAGCCAATTAGCCTTGTTTAAAAAGGTCTTGATAATTATATGAAGGATTCAGATAATTGTAAGCGATTTTACACACAGACCTTTTGCTTCGGTCCACTATTAGCAAATGCATTTTTTTTCACGCAGTTTTGTAGCAAATGGGTCAAATAGTAGTGTGTACTGTTATATTGTGGATTGAAGTGACTAGTGAAAATACCTTACCCAATACTTTTTGTCGTTTTGCGCATACATGTATTTTGCCATGCTAAAACATCAATTCATCTGAGAGGTTGTGGTCCATTTAGGCTCATTATTCGACAGTTTCCAATCTTAGTACATATTAATCTTTTTCTTTTAACGTCCTAATCATTACAGTTATCATTCTTATATAGGCCAATCAGATTGAGGAGTTTTCTTTTATAAGTAGTGTTATAAATGTACATGATTCCTTACAACTTTACGTAACTTATTGAGATTGTGTGTTTTTCTTGTCTTTAGAATGACATACAGTAATGTCTTGTATGGGATACAATTGAAGTCAAAAGCAGAGGTGTTCTCACGATTAAAGTGGGGACGCTGACTTACAGACTCAACCCACCATTCAAATGGTTATCAACTAACTTCAGTCATAATACTAGTAAAACTATTAAAAATAAAAATAAAAATACTAAACATATATTTTTAAAAGAGATATATTTATGTTTACTAGTTCCTTCAATGCCAGTGGTTGACAAGGGCTTACAAGACGTATCTCTCCTCACCAGTTTTCTGTATTGAACTATGCTCACTAGTACATTACATGCAACTATAGGCCTTTCTTTGTATTGTGGGCTCTCAATCCCATAAGGGGTTTTTAAGCATGGTGTTATGACAATCAGTGTGGTAACCTGGCTCCTACCGACTTAGTTTAGCCTAGCCAAAAGGACACTTCTACCGCCACAGCAGCTCCAATAAACGTACAACTAAATCGCCAAATGTTGCCGTCACTAGCTTGTCCCTGACCGTGTGTGTGTGTGTGTGTGTGTGTGTGTGTGTGTGTGTGTGTGTGTGTGTGTGTGCTGAGCTGAAAACACTTTGAGTCCCTGTCTCTCTCCCTCTCTCTGTGCGTGCCAGTCTCTCTGTCCTGCTTCCTGCATTATACTTTGTGCATAGAGTGAGTCTTTCCCAGGCAGCTAAGTGACAGTGTGATTCGTTATGGCCTTCTTCTTCTTCTTCTTCTTCTTCTTCTATGCTATTCTCAATGCTGCACTCCTGCCCACAATGACGCCAGAGAGGAAGAGAGAGATAGCAGATATATAAAGTGGGAGAACTGTTGCGTAGTTAAACTATTTTATCATAGGGCCAAAAGACAGAAAGGTAATGAGATTGTAAAAAGAGAAAGATTATGCGCGCGGGGGCCAAGAGAAAGTATAGGAGGCGAATGAGGAAAAAAAAAGCGAGGCGAGTAGACAAACGACAATCATAGAGAGAAAGACAGAGGAAGAGACACAGAGGGAGGGAGGGAGGGGGGACTATAGCGCTCCCTCCCTCCCTCCCGTATTCCCCCCTTCCTTTCCTTGAGGATAAGTGGCTGATGGTTTCTAAACAGTGTTTCTTTGCCTCTCCTCTCCCACAATCTTCCGTCATGGCTCCCATTAGGTTGACAGCTGTCAATTAGAGCTCCCTTGGTCTGGCGCGCTGCACTTTATTGCCAGGCGGTTGAGGCTGTCATTTTGCTCCCCCCCCTAGTTTTCAGCCTTGAGCGTTATCACGAGCGCCTCAAACAGTCAATAGCTGATGCATCAGCAGTTATTTCTTAAATTGGCTCACAAGGCTGCATCCTTTCCTCATTTTTATTTCTTCTTTTTTTTTCAACACAAACCCCCCCCCCCCCAATCTCTCCCTTCCTTCTCTCTCTCCT
>NC_137230.1:5959945-5964945 GCF_949987685.1 Ammodytes marinus | reverse complement strand
AGTATTTTACACGCAATTACTCACATTTCACATCATAAATTCATATAGATTGTAAATCATGCCTTCATTAATCTCCTCGGTGCATGTGCAGGCATGCAGTTGAGTTTGTGTGTCAATAGCAATCTCTGTATGTCTCTCTCTCTCTCTCTCTCGCTCTCTTTTGTTCATGTGTCTTGGGGCTTGCTTGCAGGCGTGTATCAGTCACAATGTCTTATGCAACACACACACACACACACACACACACACACACACACACACACACACACACACACACACACGCACATAAAACCACAATCGTGCACAAGTGTCTCCTATGGGTTTGGGGCAGTACAGTCTCTCTCTCTTCACTTCTTTCCCTGATTCAAAGGGAGGCCTTATGGAAGATGGATGCTCCTTAAAAAAAGAGCCGGTTGATGGATATGAATCTGGCCCTGCCATTCATCACTGCTGTATTATTTAGACTGGAATGGCTACAGAGCTGTAACCTGAGCTACAGCGCTACGAGTGTATGCGTGTGTGTGTGTGTGTGTGTGTGTGTGTGTGTGTGTGTGTGTGTGTGTGTGTGTGTGTGTGTGTGTGTGTGTGTATGTGAGTACATGGCAGGTGAGGACAGAGGAGGGAGGGAGTGTGGGAGGAAGAAGGGACACTTAGGGTCTCAGCAAAGGGAGGACCAGAATAACGGCAGTGAAGTGAGGAGAAGTAGTGAGTAGAATTGTGCAGCAAACAAAACACAAAAGAGAGTTTAGTTAGTTTAAAGCGACATTGCGTAACTTTTTTTCAAACACATTTTGGAACGTTCATTTGCAGCCATTGCCAAATGACTGGACACAAAGTTGATCAGGCCCATCAAAACACAAAACTCACTCTGTATTTCACAGTATATGGCGGTGTTTGCAAACTGTTTTCATCCGGCGACATTGAACAGCTGAAGTAATAAAATCTGTACGCAATCACCGAAGCCTTACCTCATGAAGATGCGCCTGATGGGGGGCAACATAAGTTACACACTATAGCTTTAATGCCTTTTATTGTAGTGATAAGTGTAGTTTTTTTTGGGGGGAGGCAGTCTGTGTCACATCACATGACCAAACATTGAGACTGTGGTTACGATACGTCACGCTCACTTCACAGTCTCACAGCTTAGGGATGATGTTCCCACAGGCTTTCATGCATTCCTTTGAGTTTCCTAAAGGTTCTAAAGGAGGCAATGAACAAAACAAAGGCTCTTAACTCTTGGCCTGTGTGGAAGGAGAGGAATGTCTCCTTGAATCTGATCGTGCTGGCTTTGGTAGGCACTGCTTATCACTGCATATTTGTGTGCTGTGTCCATTTTTTTTAAAGTGCACTTATTGTGGCCAATTCTCGATTATCAAGGTATTTTTTTTATTTTCGAATGGTTATTTAAAATGAACTATCTTAAACTGAACATTTGAATTATTGGCTCACTGACTGAACATTGCCATTGTGTGGATTATTGGCGATAATCATAGGGGGCTTTATAGGCTTTGGCAACGCAGCCGTTAGCCTAAAGCACCACCATGCAACTGTTTGCCTAACAGTGCACATGAGGCAGTCATGTAGCAAACATGCTAACAGTGGCAGAAAATGATGCCCAATAGAAAAACATGAAGGCCTCACCGCACGCGCGCACACACACACACACACACACACACACACACACACACACACACACACACACACCATTGCAAATATCAGATCCCATTATTGAATCTTTACCATCCATGACAGGAGTTGAAACCAAGTTCACAGAGATTCTCAATGTGTGCCACTGTCAGCCAAATAAAAAGTGGCAACACTGAATTGACTTGAATACCCTGAAGCCTTATGGGAGATTTGAAATACAATTTTGCATTTGTGTGTTGATAATAACTCATACAGTATATATTGTATCTGTATATCCGACCTACAGTATACACACACAACTATCATAATGCATCATCAAAACACATTATCACCAGTGAGTGAATATGAAATTGTTAAACTTTTAGAATTTCTGTTTATAACAGGTGGTCCAAAGTCATTTTTTTGTACACTGTCTATATATTTTATTTTACCATTTGAATCACCATGATATGACCTCCACAATCACAATTTAAATGTAAATGTTCTTTAGCTAATACAATTAAAAGGGAATTGATAATCTAACACGTCTTTTGAGAAGATGTTGGGACAATGAATGCATGCAACACATTTTAATGTTTTAAGGAAAGAGGGTTAACGTGTGGATATTTAGGTATGCTCCCTCCTTCCCTCTCTCTCTCTCTCTCTCTCTCAGTCCATCTCTCCCTCACTCGTCCCAGGTTTTTTCTATTGCGCCGAGGCAGACGTGGTGATTTATTGTGGCCATCCATCTCTCGCGCTCATCCATCACCGGGGCCGGTTGCTAGGCGATCATGGCAGCAGCTGTTTGCTTTTTGAGTTCAACAGAGGGGCCGTCAGTCAGCAGGCAGGCAGGTGAAAGACATTAAACCAACGCGTGTTGTCACAGCCAATAATTAATCAAAGGCGGGTAGAAAGATAATTAAAAAAGATATGACCCCTTGTTTGGTACTTGGGAACCTGGGTTTATTGTTGCATGGGGAAAGGGAGGAAGGGGGGGGGGGTTGGGGGTGTAAAGTCTTTCTTTTCTCAGGGCTTCTTTACAGTATCAAGCTCAGATGGTTTTCAAGTGTCTTAAGGATTCCCACCTTTGCTTGAAAAACAAATGCTGTTTTTTTTTCGATGAGTAGCCTTGGTCTTCTCTTCTCTCTCTCTCTCCCTCCAGCAGGAGGTGGAGAAGTGGAGTGAAGTGAGTGCTGATAAAAACAGGCCCTCCTGTTAGTCAGTGGCACTGCTTCATTTAATTAGGAGGGGATGGGCTGGAAAGGAAGAGAGAGAAAGGATTTTTTTTTTTATGGCTTGGCACAAAGTAAGAGCTCTTCAAAACTGGTTAGGATTTGCCATGTTCTGTTTAGAACGATGTCCGAATGTCTGATGGAAGTTTGAAACACTTTGGCCTTCCGATGTGGTTAGCCTGTGCATGTGTTGTCTGTTTTGCTACACAATATATGTGTTGTGCTATGTGTATGTTAATGCATATGCTAACCTTAACATTCACATGTGCATTGGTGGTGAGGTATCAGACAGCCATCTCGGGCTTTCTCCTCCCTTGTGTGACACCCTTTGATGTCCCGTGCTGGGTTCCCATGTGTTTTGACGTCCCCTCACACACACACCACCATTTATTATCTGGAGTTTACACAGAGCTATAGAGCACACCGCTGGAACCCAACGTTCTGTAGACACAGCTAGCCAGGGGGGTTGAGAGACATAACAACAGCATGGGAGAGAGAACTATTCAAACGGATAGATAGAACAAGATTATCCAGGTATTTTACATGTCACACACATTTTCTTGGAGGTCTCAAATAGTCTAGCCCTCACAGACAAAATGTTCAATGTTAGTTGTTACAAAATCAGATTCATTTCAGAATTATTTGACCAACTGTAGAACTCTTGAAACAGTTTTTTTCTTAATGAAATATCTGGAATACAAGTTGAATTCAACCTTTTTACATTGTAAATCAAAGTATGATTAATTGTTGGTATAGCCTTAATGCTGCTAGGCTAGCCCATGTCTACCTGTCTGTCTGCAGTGTGCCTGTTGAGCATTCTGTAAGCATCAAAAGTATATCCAATAGGTCCAGTTTAATTTACAGCAGGGTTCTGCCTCTTGTGTTAGCACGAGAGACATCAATCCCATGTCTTCTGACATGTTAACTGTATCAGTCGACCAGGGACAGAATCATCTGTCAAGCGGCCAAGACAATGTTGATTAATGTCATGTTGAAATATGTTTGGCCTTATTTTATCTATCTATCTATCTATCTATCTATCTATCTATCTATCTATCTATCTATCTATCTATCTATCTATCTATCTATCTATCTATCTATCTATCTATCTATCTATCTATCTATTGCTAGGAAATGTGTCCCGTCATGTCACGTTATACTTTCACAATTTAAGCTGTTAGTAAAAGGTTTTCTAAAAAAGGTTATAATGTGTATTCTTTAATCACTCAAAATATCTAGATAGATAGATAGATAGATAGATAGATAGATAGATAGATAGATAGATAGATAGATAGATAGATAGATAGATAGATAGATAGATAGATAGATAGATAGATAGATAGATAGATAGATAGATAGATAGATAGATAGATAGATAGATAGATAGATAGATAGACAGAATAACATTGACACACACTTATCCAGGTAAGGATGGAAAGGAAGGAAGGGAGAGAGCAGAAGAGAGACGAGTAGTTATAGAAATACACAGAGCAGGGGCAGGGAGACACAGCATCAGTCAGCATTTAACATAGTGCTTTTTACATATTCTGCCACTCTTCCAAGAATCACGTAGCCTCGAGCCTTGCCCCAGGTTATATCCAGTCTCACTGCACTCTCTCTCTCTCTGGCTATGCCCCCCTCTGTCTCTGTATCACACACACACACACACACACACACACACACACACACACACACACACACACACACACACACACACACACACACACACACACTCTCTCTCTCTATATATCTTGTAAACATTCCACCACCAGAAATCGACACAGAAATGAAAGTCCCCGTTTTGATTGAACTAAATGAAAGAACACGGGCTATTTAAAGGCACATTGGCAAACAGAATCACGAGCAATCCACAGTTGGGCAAGTGGAAAGAGAAAGGAGGGGTCTGTGTATGTGTGTGTGTGTGTGTGTGTGTGTGTGTGTGTGTGTGTGTGTGTGTGTGTGTGTGTGTGTGTGTGTGTGTGTGTGTGTGTGTGTGTGTGTGTGTGTGTGTGTGTGCGCCTTGCATTAGCACTTGTAACCCAGTCAATAGACACTTGATTGGTTAACATGTAGCTATTGATTCATCGACCATTAAAAGCTTGGGTGTTTCAAGGCGCCTCCCGATACGCATGCTACACCAGTATG